>NW_017309627.1:6932-7983 GCF_000935625.1 Nanorana parkeri
CGGTCCCGGGCCCGTGGGAGAGGCAGCGGAGGAAACATGGCGGGGGGTGTCGGGCGGGGGGAGGGGGGCGTCACGTTTACCGGCCCGGAGAAGCGATCGGGGAGACAGCTGAGCCGCCTGATCACTTCTATTGTAAAGCCGACGGTCCGCTTTCCCATTGTAAACAGAGTCCCGGCGCCTTCAGCCTCCGGGGGCCGTACTATGGACGTCACTGGTCACCAAGGGGTTAAGCCGCGCACAAATGCGGAAACCGTAATCGGAAAGTTTGCCGCGTTTTTTTGCCGCGCGTTCAGGACTCCCACCTTATCTCAACTGGGACGGGCGGTAAACACGGCACACGAACGAGCATGAGGGTGGGAATGTGACGCATGTTCCCGGGACGCTGTGGTGTGATCCATAAAACGTGCCCACAGGAAGCCTACGTTGGAGCGCGCCTGCGTCATTGTGTACGGCAGCGTGGTGTGAATGCGTCCCGCCGTGCGCTGCAATTAGAGCGTTCGCCTTTTTTTTTTATGGCGGATTTTTACTGTTTCGTGTGTGTGTGGAAGTGCGAACGCACGTGGTGCGTTTTCTGGCAGTCACCACGCGCTCCTCATAAGGCGACACAATGGACTGACAAACGTATTGAAGAGTCTCGTGCGAGCTTTGCGCAGTTTTCGGCTGCATGCGTTGGCGTGTCTTGTCAGGCGCACGCTGTGAATGAGCCCCATCAGTGGCCTTCTGTGTCCTCCATTGTGATCTCATCATATCCTACTGACTGCTATCAGTTATGGGCTACAGAGCGCCTCCCCTCCCCCGGTACGGGTCCCCCCAGGAGATGGGGAGTCTTGAAGTTCTATCTCACACTAAGTGACTCTGAGATTCGGGAACTCCCGTCCTTGGATCACACCCAACCCAAATACTGCGAACCAGCCGGGCGAGTCTCATCCAGGAAGAGGGCGACAGAGAACAAATACCTGACGGAGGATTCATGACTGCGGGGGAAATTTCTGCAACTTCCCCGAAACAACAACCCAATCATGTCACCAGAGCCCAGAACACCTCGGCCCCC
>NW_017309627.1:8082-22451 GCF_000935625.1 Nanorana parkeri
CTATCCGGCCCCCTCCCTCCTCTATTCATGTCCTCACAGCCCCAGGGACCCAGACCTCCCCAGCCCTCACCCTCCTCTAATTATTTTGCAGAAGCCCAGGAACCTGGCCTCCCCAGCCCCCACCCTCCCAAATCCTTTTTCTACAGCCCTGGGGACCTGGACCTATCCAACCCCCACCCTCTCCTATTCATGTCCGCAACAGCATCAGGGAGCCAGACTTTATCAGCCCTTACCCTCCGATATTCATGTCCCCAGAGCCTTATGGGCCATGACCTCCCCAGTCCACACCATCCTCTATTCATGTCCTTAAACTCCGGAGGACCAGGACCTCCCCAGCCCCCGACTATCCTCTATTCATGTTCCTCAGCCGCCACCCACCTCTATTCATGTTCCTCAGCCGCCACCCACCTCTATTCATGTTCCTCAGCCGCCACCCACCTCTATTCATGTTCCTCAGCCGCCACCCTCCTCTATTGATCTTCCCCAGCCTAGGGGACCTGGACCTCCCCAGCCCTCAACTTTTCTTATTGTGAGAGAAATGTAAAAAGTTCTAAACGTTGTATTTTCCTCTTTCGTATTCTGTCTCTATATAGATCTCAGACATTTTGTATGCTTTGCACCCTAATCTTCACTCTTCTTCCACACATGACCTCCCCCTCCGCTCTCTATCACATACACACATTCCTACATTCACTTGTATCAGATAAGGACTCATGTACATGGCAATAAACTAGAACAGCTTGTAACAAAGCCCTGTGTGTCTGTGCGAGCCTGCTCCCCACCCTGCAGTGATAATATGCAGTCCTAACTGGGAGTCTCTAGTCAGCCCTCACAAACCCATTATGGTGAGGAGATCCAATTCCATGGCAGCACATTGGTGAGCCACTCAGGAGGGAACAACAAGATTCTGAGGTCCCAGAGGAACCCCTGACACTCTTCCCGTTCCGTTGTTGCTTACATTCTGAGTGTTCAGTTCCTACATGTGGCAGGTATTTCGGGACAGGGGAACCTAGCTTCCCCTTGAATCTAAGACTTGATTGGTGGCTTTGGTTGTCCATGTTGTTGGTTCTTGGTGTTAGGAAGTTCGAGGAAGCACAAGGTCCACAAATGCTACACAGAGTTGTAGGGCTATCAAGGCCAAAGGGACACGGGGACAAGATCTCCCTGGAGGACCAAGTAGATTACCGGCAGCAGAGTGTATGGCCGAGCGCCATGAGTCCCGGAATACTCACCCTCCTGAGAGGTGGACAATCGGGTGTCACTGTTGAACGATGTGATGAAATGGTGGTGAGAAGGGTTCTTGTGTTCTCCGACCACCTCGGACGTCCCATAGGGGTGTAGATTTGACCAGCCGGTCAGTGTTATGGGGTAACTGGGTTACCACCAGAAATGTGGATAACATTCCACTGATAGGAGAAGCAGGTTGACTGTTGAAGAACATATGAGCAGCAGACATGGTGGATGGGTTAGATCAGTGGTTCTCAAGCTGTGTAACCTCAGGACCCACATTTGTCCTCGCTCAGTAAGTCGCGACCCGAGTCACACTGCAATGGCTCGAACGGCAGTGTGGGCTGCTGTGCTGTGAAGGAGCTCCATCCATATGTGCATTGCTTGTGTAGCTCACATGTGCGCCTGTAGAGGTGCCGGGAGCCCCAGAATGTGATGTCACTCCAGACCAGGCACCTCTACAGAACATGCGAGGGAGCTTTAAGCAATGCACGTGTAGAGGGAGCTCCTTCGCGGCCATAGCCCCAGTCCACCCCACCTCAAGTCAACACTTGGCGCTGGGCAGCAAATTTTGAATGGCTGCTTGGTGTAAGAATGGACAGTGCTGCGCTGGGGGAGGGGGGGGCTAGGGGGAGCCAGAGGAGCCTCTACATGTTCTCCCATAGATAGAATGGAGAAATTAGTGTAGCCACCCAGGGACAGGACAGGCGGTGTGTATGATCTAGAAAGTGGAAGGCATGCGGCGACCCACTGAACACGGGGTCGCGACCCACCAGTTGAGAACCAAGGGGTTAGAGGAACTCATGCCATTGGGACGGGCTGGACAAAACGGTGACAGACAATTCAATATTAGACCTTAGGGTCCGTTCCATGCTGAATTATGAGTCACAACTCGTTACACCCAAAACCAAAACATTTATACGTTGCAGCTCAGCAGTTCTCGGACGTGGTGGCCGCATCGGTTTGTAATTATTTATATTTATTCTTTTTTAGGCTTTTTTTTCCCTTTATTTTCTCTTCCCAAAAAGTCTCTTATTCTTCATCTTCCTTTATCAGGCCAAGCTGTCCAACAAAAGTGGCAGATACAGGGTTGGAACAAACCATTTAACACTGACAGGGGGGCATACAATGGTTAGCTTGTCTTATTTGATATCAGGGATGCACCAATACCGTTTTTTCAGTATCGAGTACCGATATTTTCTTTTCCTGTACTCGCCGATACCGAATACCGATACCGGAAGTCCCATTAAGGAAGGCGGGTGGTGTGTAATGACTCACCTCCCGGCTTCCCCATTAGCAGGGAAGCCACCTCCATGCTCCTTCATCACCAAGTGACAAGGATAAAGCCGGCTTTCTGGCCAATCAGGATGCCGGGCGTCATGTAATGACTTGTTGCCCAGCTTCCTGATTGGTGGAGAAGCTGGCTCCATGCACCTTCGTCGCCAGGTGACGAGGGAGCATGAAGCCGGCTTTCTGGTCAATCAGAAAGCCAGGGGGCGGGTAATGACTCACCCTCCAGCTTCCCGATTGGCCGGCTTCCTGACCAATCAGGAAGCTAGGCGGCGAGTCATTACATGCTGCCGAGCTTCCTGATTAGCAGGGAAGCCGACTCATGCTCCCTCGTCACCAAGTCCATCGGGAAGCCGGGCAGCTGGGCAGCATGTAATGACTTGTTGCCCGGCTTCCTGATACCGGAAACTCAGGTATCGGGCAAGGCTTCGGAGCATTTGGGCGAGGCATCAGAGCTCAGGTATCGGGCTTGGCTTCGGCACCGATACTAGTATTGGTATCGGTGCATCCCTAATTTCCATAAAACCTTTATTCCAAAAGGGAAACAACAAAACTGTTCCTGTAACTGCTTAAAAGGTGTTAGATGGAAATCCAAATTTAATTTGTTAGTCAAGTCCCTCAAAACCTGCATCTAACACCCCCTGTGGAGGGTCCCCCCCCCCCCACAGGGGGACAATGCTGCTGTCCAAGGGTGGCTCTGATCCTTCTCCATAGAGTGGAGCCACTTCAAGACAGGAAGTGTTACTGGCCGCATCGCCAGGTGAAAATAAAGGAAAAACAGAAAACTAGTGCAGCCGCCACATCTAAGGACACGTTAATTCTAATTGCATTTTAAACATAACTCTTGGGAAGCTGTTAAAATATGTCCCAAGGAAAGCAAAATAATGTCAGATAAGGAGACACAGAGAAATCTGTGAGGTAAGGAACCCTAACCTTAGGAACCCTAACCCTAAGGGGGTGGAAAGTTCTGGGAGGAACGAGGGAAGATGGTAAAAAGGAATCTGCTTCTCCCCAGCCCCCACCCTTGGCTCCTTCTTCTAAGTCCCACCTAGAGGGCCCTTACTTCGATAGCTGGGCTCTCAATGATCTATGGAATGCTAATAATGAAGGAAACATAAAAGCAGATCTTGGATCAGATCCAGATAATCATATCGTCCTTCTAACAAAAGATGATAAACTTCAAACTAGAGGTCCGAGAAGTGAGGAAGCGACAGAAACCGGTCAGAGACGTGTTCCCAATATGCCAGCAGAGACATGAGTGAAGGTAAAGGTAAATGGCATACACCCCCACCGGTCAGCACAGGAAATGAGTCAAATCCTAAAAAAAATCCCCGGGGCTAAAATAAATGAGATGCGGGTTTACTCGATGTAGAACCAGCCAATAGGGTAAGAGGAGGTGCTTCTATACCATGGCTGCCACAATACCCACTTAGAATAGCCAAGGTGGACAAGGTGAAGGAGCAAACTTCTCAATATCTAAAAGCAGGAGTATTTGTGATGGGCCACCTGGTACCCCGTCTGGGGACCTCTGTCAGAAATCAGCTTCCTTTCTGCTGGAACCCAAATTCAAGTGTCCTCAGCCCAAGCCTGCCTAATTATTGGATGGATCCAATATATTAAGACAGAAAACTAAACTCCTCAATCATCAGACAACACCAATGTGGAAGTGGAAACCAAGAACTGCTTTATTGAAGACCAGCTCAGTATATTTACAATTCTGAAGGTCTAAAAACATAATACCATCAGACATTAACAGAATG
The DNA here is from genome assembly GCF_000935625.1 of Nanorana parkeri. Taxonomy (NCBI): domain Eukaryota; kingdom Metazoa; phylum Chordata; class Amphibia; order Anura; family Dicroglossidae; genus Nanorana; species Nanorana parkeri. The sequence continues at coordinate 12,360 of NW_017309627.1, forward strand.
GAAGCAGACCTCCCCCTCCCCCAGTGCCTTAATGAAAGAATAGGGAGAGAGGAGACACATGTGATGGCATTAGCTGATGAGTGTCTATCATATGTTAATGTACTCATCTACACCCGGAGTCAGCTACTCCTAGAGTCAGCTATCCTAATCCCATCATCAACACAATGAAACAAAGGGACAAATAAACTGTAACAAGTTCAATGCGAGTCTTAGTCCAGAATTATCCCCCTTCAGTGCTGCTGGATTCACAGCCTTTACATATAATGACCACAAGCTCCCTTAAACGTAATGCCCGGGAAAATATGCAGTACATCCCTCCACACATAAACCTAGGAGAATGGTTCCATGTAACCCCAAGAGGTCTGAGGGGGGTCTCCATAGTTCTAGGTACATAGTCAGTAGGAAGGAGGCTAGCCCCCAGGCTCCTCCAACAGCCCCAGTGACCGTTCAGTCCGTCACAGTATTCATTAAAATAAAGTAACCAGCAGGGACTGGGCCATGATCCAACATTGGTTGTTCCACATGCTGTAAAAGAGGTGCTACAGAAACCCCCAAAAATGTATCCAATACTAGACTCACCAAATACCAGGTAGCATTACATATGCCCACCAACCTGCCAGCTACTAAATTACCAACAGATAGTGAACCCCAGGGATCAGGAGAGGAACCACATGACTGTGTTGAGCTGATGATGGAAGAGTCTGCTGCCGTAAGCCTGAGCCTGGAACGGCCACTTGCCTATCCAAAATGTGAACCTTTTGTAGATAGATCTGAACTCTGTACAGGAGACGGCCAGCACCATACGGGCTTTGCCATTAAAATAGCTCTGTGGTAGCCTGATCAGAGTCCCTCTCCCTTGCTCAGCCCACTCTCAGGACCAAGCAGAGCTCCACGCTCTAGCAAAAGCCTGTGAGCTGTCGAAATTCAATAGAGTTAATATTTTCAGTAGGTATGCTTTTGGGTAGCCCATGATTATGGTACCATTTGGGGGGCCAGGAATTTCCTAACATCAGCAGGTGAGCCAATCAAGCATTCAATGTTAATTAATTGACAGTTTTCAGCCTTTTTGCTCCGAGCTGAGGTAGCCATAATGAAGGTCAAGGCTCGCACCCGAGCTACTGATCATGTGGCCAGGGAAAATGCTCAAGCTGGTGAAGCAGGTGGCCTTATAGCTGAGGATGCTTCTAAGGTCTGTGCAGCTCACAGATTCTTCCACTTCTGGCCCAGTAGAGATGGGAACAAGCACCCCAGAGCAAAAATAAGTGGTCCAGAACCAAAGGGTTGCAGTGGATGGAACAGGATTATGGAAATGTGCTGACAAATGTCTGCCAGCCACACATTTCCCCATGATTGCCCACATGACACATGGACCATCTCATCAGTTATAGCTACTCTAGCAATAGAGCCAAGGTTCACCGCTTTGTGGCAATATTTACTGCTTCTTGTTTTACTTGCATCTTGTACAACACTGACAAAGTACTTCCCAAGGCTGAGAACCCATTTCAGAGATTACAGATTGATTATATTCAAATGTGCGAGTCAGAACTCTATGAATAAGTATTAGTCTGCAGTGATAAGTTATCAGGGTGGGTGTCATGAAGTCTGCTCAGTGGCAACAGCTACAGCAAAAGCCATAGCAATACACATTACTATTGAGGTGGTCTGTAGATTTGGATTTCCAGAGAGGATCGAGAGTGATAAAGGTTCTCATTTCAGGAAAAGTGCAGGAAAGTCTTGAGGCTCTAGGCATCCAGCAGGCTTTCCACACTCTCTAACATTCGGGGAGTTGTGGGTAAATTAAATTCCTCCGCATTCAGTAGGAAATCTCATTTGTGTGTTTTCTCTTCCATTCCAGACTCTGATGACACGGAAGGGACGCATAAATTAAAGCCAGGGGACTGGGTGGTGATAAAGGAACATGTCAGGAAAAGTCTAGACCCAAGATATGACGCTCCATATCGTGTACAGCTAATTACACCTACCTCTGTCAAACTTGAGGGAAAAGAGACTTTGGATACACGTCAGCCATTGCAAGAAGCTGATACAATGGAAGCCATTTTTTTTTTCTGTGCATTCCTTCCTTTTATGTCATAGGACGTCTTACAGGAACACTTTACTCGAATGTTAAAACTGTATACAGACAGAAGTAATGTTAGTTCACATCTATACCCTCACGCAGCTAGTATTCCCATAATAGGGGTTCCACTTACTTGGTTACCGTGTAATGTTATTAGGAGGAAGTAATGTGTCAAAAAATGCTAACAAACCGTTCTCCATGAATGTTCATAAACTGGTAAGACGGCCGGAGATGTGCCTCGTATCTGTACAGAACCCCCACTACCAGAGGCCTTTGTGTAGGTCAAACCAATTGCAGTATGGCTAAAATGGTGATCGAAATGGTTACTAGTGAGGGGGTATCCAGTGCAACCTCATTCTCCTACATTGGGGATCCCCCTCAAGAAATTCATATTATTCATACCACAAATGTATTATATGCAAATGCTGAATTGCTTGTCACAGTCTAAAAAGGACTAAAGGGAACCTCATATACCCAGAGGGATCAATTTTACTTTAGATTCCATGTAGAAACTTTTCTTAGCGCAAGCTATGGCCTGCACATGGTCTTCCTCATGGATTGGCTGGGGTATAAAGGCCGTGAAAGGACTAAAACAATTGTACCAATATTCTAGACCAGTGGTTCTCAACCTGTGTAACCTCAGGACCCACATTTGTCCTCGGTCATTAAGTCATGACCCAAGTCGCACCGCAATGGCTCGAACGTCAGTGTGGGCTGCTGTGCTGTGAAGGAGCTCCATCCATATGTGCATTGCTTGTGCAGCTCACATGTGCGCCTGTGGAGGTGCCAGGAGCCCCAGAATGTGATGTCACTCCAGTCCAGGCACCTCTACAGAACATGCGAGGGAGCTATAAGCAATGCACATATAGAGGGAGCTCCTTCGCGGCCATAGCCCCAGTCCACCCCACCCCACCTGGACTGTATGATTCAGACACTGTACTAGTGTGAACAAGGTGGCCGTATAGCTGAGGATGCTTCTAAGGTCTGTGCAGCTCACAGATTCTTCCACTTCTGGCCCAGTAGAGATGGGAACAAGCACCCCAGAGCAAAAATAAGTGGTCCAGAACCAAATGGTTGCACCAGATGTAACAGGATTATGGAAATGTGCTGACAAATGTCTGCCAGCCCCACATTTCCCCAATATGGCCCACATGACACATGGACCATCTCATCAGTTAATGATTGCCCACATGACACATGGACCATCTCATCAGTTATAGCTACTCTAGCAATAGAGCCAAGGTTCACCGCTTTGTGGCAATATTTACTGCTTCTTGTTTTACTTGCATCTTGTACAACACTGACAAACCCAAAAGTACTTCCCAAGGCTGAGAACCCTTTTTTTCTTTCTTTTAGATCCACCCAATCGCCCTATCTTACAAGAACTGTAGTGGATCCTCAGCCTGGTGTCCAGTGTGGGCTGCTGTGCTGTGATGGAGCTGAATCCATATGTGCATTGCTGGTACAGCTCCCTTGCGTGCCCTGTAGAGGTGCCGGGAGCCATAATGTGACGTGTCTACAGGACTTGTGAAGGAGCTGTAAGCAATGCACGTATGAATATAGGTCCCTCGCAGCCATAGCCCCATCCAATCCCACCTCAAGCTGACACTTGGCACCGGGCAGCATATTTTGAATGGCTGCTTGGCATGAGAACTAACAGTGCAGACCCCCCCCCACAAAAATTCATATCTTACAACTTCTGAGCTTCTTTTTGAAAATGCTCCCCCGAGCCTTACGCTCAGATCTCACAAGCTATATGACAGCCCACCAAGAACGGCTAACAAAATCTCATTTGTGTGTTTTCTCTTCCATTCCAGACTCTGATGACACGGAAGGGACGCATAAATTAAAGCCAGGGGACTGGGTGGTGATAAAGGAACATGTCAGGAAAAGTCTAGACCCAAGATATGACGCTCCATATCGTGTACAGCTAATTACACCTACCTCTGTCAAACTTGAGGGAAAAGAGACTTTGGATACACGTCAGCCATTGCAAGAAGCTGATACAATGGAAGCCATTTTTTTTTTCTGTGCATTCCTTCCTTTTATGTCATAGGACGTCTTACAGGAACACTTTACTCGAATGTTAAAACTGTATACAGACAGAAGTAATGTTAGTTCACATCTATACCCTCACGCAGCTAGTATTCCCATAATAGGGGTTCCACTTACTTGGTTACCGTGTAATGTTATTAGGAGGAAGTAATGTGTCAAAAAATGCTAACAAACCGTTCTCCATGAATGTTCATAAACTGGTAAGACGGCCGGAGATGTGCCTCGTATCTGTACAGAACCCCCACTACCAGAGGCCTTTGTGTAGGTCAAACCAATTGCAGTATGGCTAAAATGGTGATCGAAATGGTTACTAGTGAGGGGGTATCCAGTGCAACCTCATTCTCCTACATTGGGGATCCCCCTCAAGAAATTCATATTATTCATACCACAAATGTATTATATGCAAATGCTGAATTGCTTGTCACAGTCTAAAAAGGACTAAAGGGAACCTCATATACCCAGAGGGATCAATTTTACTTTAGATTCCATGTAGAAACTTTTCTTAGCGCAAGCTATGGCCTGCACATGGTCTTCCTCATGGATTGGCTGGGGTATAAAGGCCGTGAAAGGACTAAAACAATTGTACCAATATTCTAGACCAGTGGTTCTCAACCTGTGTAACCTCAGGACCCACATTTGTCCTCGGTCATTAAGTCATGACCCAAGTCGCACCGCAATGGCTCGAACGTCAGTGTGGGCTGCTGTGCTGTGAAGGAGCTCCATCCATATGTGCATTGCTTGTGCAGCTCACATGTGCGCCTGTGGAGGTGCCAGGAGCCCCAGAATGTGATGTCACTCCAGTCCAGGCACCTCTACAGAACATGCGAGGGAGCTATAAGCAATGCACATATAGAGGGAGCTCCTTCGCGGCCATAGCCCCAGTCCACCCCACCCCACCTGGACTGTATGATTCAGACACTGTACTAGTGTGAACAAGGTGGCCGTATAGCTGAGGATGCTTCTAAGGTCTGTGCAGCTCACAGATTCTTCCACTTCTGGCCCAGTAGAGATGGGAACAAGCACCCCAGAGCAAAAATAAGTGGTCCAGAACCAAATGGTTGCACCAGATGTAACAGGATTATGGAAATGTGCTGACAAATGTCTGCCAGCCCCACATTTCCCCAATATGGCCCACATGACACATGGACCATCTCATCAGTTATAGCTACTCTAGCAATAGAGCCAAGGTTCACCGCTTTGTGGCAATATTTACTGCTTCTTGTTTTACTTGCATCTTGTACAACACTGACAAACCCAAAAGTACTTCCCAAGGCTGAGAACCCTTTTTTTCTTTCTTTTAGATCCACCCAATCGCCCTATCTTACAAGAACTGTAGTGGATCCTCAGCCTGGTGTCCAGTGTGGGCTGCTGTGCTGTGATGGAGCTGAATCCATATGTGCATTGCTGGTACAGCTCCCTTGCGTGCCCTGTAGAGGTGCCGGGAGCCATAATGTGACGTGTCTACAGGACTTGTGAAGGAGCTGTAAGCAATGCACGTATGAATATAGGTCCCTCGCAGCCATAGCCCCATCCAATCCCACCTCAAGCTGACACTTGGCACCGGGCAGCATATTTTGAATGGCTGCTTGGCATGAGAACTAACAGTGCAGTGCTAGGGGGAGGCTGAAGAGCCTCTCACCTAGAAAAGTGGAAGGCATGTGCTGACCCACTGAACACGGGGTCGCAACCCACTTTTTGGTCACGACCCACCAGTTGAGAACCAAGTGTCTAGATGGGACCATCAATCTTTCAACTTCTAGACATTGGCATTCTAAATGCTGAAATGGCCCAACTCTGGGAGAAGAGGATAGACTGGCCGTAGATTACCTCACCGCAGCTCAAGGAGGGGAAGTCTGTAAATATGTGTCAGATAATATAGACAAAGCTCTGGGTAGCTTTGGAATTGCTCCTTTCAATGTAAACTGTTGGCTCTGAAGAGTAGGGATTTATATTTTCATGGTATTATTTTTTATTTTGTTTTCGTTTTCGATATTCTGGCTATGCATGTACGACACCCATAGAATGTCCACCTCAAATCAAACAAAATAATTCTTAGGAGAGTTAATAGAGAGGACATAGAGGCCCCCTGAAGGTATTGCCCTCTCACCCACTTCTGTACCATGGCATAGCTGCTCTCAACTATTACCCTCTTCCCATTGGAGTGTTCCTCCGAGCCCGGGAATACCTCCGGCTCAATGTAAGGAGATCCCAGGTTATAGGTGACGGCAGGCTGGTCAATGGGAATGTCCACAAGGGTGGAATTGTGAATCTGATCCTTCTACATATATAGAGAGAGAGAGAGAGAGAGAGAGAGAGAGGGGGGGAGAGAGAGAGAGAGAGAGAGAGAGAGAGATCCCAACCATGATGTATGCTTTGCACTCCACGCTGATCTTCTATGACACACTAACTTCCCTTTGCTCTCTGTCACATTATACGCTCATTCCTACATTCTGTCCGATAATATTCCCGATCTTCTGAATTGCATCTTCATTTCCTCTTTTGCCTTTAATGTTCCTGTTTATGTAAACAATTGTATGAGATAAAACCTCCAGCGCAAAGCAATAAAGTAGAACAGCTTGTAACAAAACCTCGGTGTCTGTGTGTGCCTCTCGCTGCAGTGATATTATACAAACTTAAATGGAAGTCTCTAATCAGCTGATCAGCCTTCATGTGCCTGTTGTGGTGAAAAGATAAATTCCATGACACTACTCATGTCCCCGCAGCCCCAAAGACCTTGGCCACGCCAGCCTCCACCCTCCTCTATTCATGTCCTCCGAGCCCCAGGGACCTGGACATCCTCAACCTTCACCCTCCACTAAGCATGTCTTCACAGCCCCAGGGACCTGGGCCTCCTCAACCTTCACCCTCCTCTATCCATGTCCTTACAGCCCCAGGTACCTGGACCTCCCCAGCCTCCACCCTCCTCTATCCATGTCCTTACAGCCCCAGGTACCTGGACGTCCCCAGCCTCCACCCTCCTCTATTCATGTCCTCACAGCCCCAGGTACCTGGACGTCCCCAGCCTTCACCCTCCTCTATTCATGTCCTCCGAGCCCCAGGGACCTGGACATCCTCAACCTTCACCCTCCTCTATCCATGTCCTTACAGCCCCAGGTACCTGGACCTCCTCAGCCTTCACCCTCCTCTATCCATGTCCTTACAGCCCCAAGGACCTGGACCTCCTCAGCCTTCACCCTTCTCTATCCATGTCCTTACAGCCCCAGGTACCTGGACCTCCCCAGCGTCCACCCTCCTCTATCCTTGTCCTTACAGCCCCAAGGACCTGGACCTCCTCAGCCTTCACCCTCCTCTATCCTTGTCCTTACAGCCCCAAGGACCTGGACCTCCTCAGCCTTCACCCTCCTCTATCCTTGTCCTTACAGCCCCAAGGACCTGGACCTCCTCAGCCTTCACCCTCCTCTATCCTTGTCCTTACAGCCCCAAGGACCTGGACCTCCTCAGCCTTCACCCTCCTCTATCCTTGTCCTTACAGCCCCAAGGACCTGGACCTCCTCAGCCTTCACCCTCCTCTATCCTTGTCCTTACAGCCCCAAGGACCTGGACCTCCTCAGCCTTCACCCTCCTCTATCCTTGTCCTTACAGCCCCAAGGACCTGGACCTCCTCAGCCTTCACCCTCCTCTATCCTTGTCCTTACAGCCCCAAGGACCTGGACCTCCTCAGCCTTCACCCTCCTCTATCCTTGTCCTTACAGCCCCAGGGACCTGGACCTGCCCCGCCTTCACCTTCCTCCATTCATGTCATCACAGCCCTAGGGACCTGGATCTCTCCAGACTCCCACCATCTTCTATTCATGTCCTCACAGCCCCAGGGACCTGGACCTCCCCAGCCTTCACCCTCCTCTATTCATGTCCTCACAGCCCCAGGGACCTGGACCTCCCCAGCCTTCACCCTCCTCTATCCATGTCCTCACAGCCCCAGGGACCTGGACCTCCCCAGCCTTCACCCTCCTCTATCCATGTCCTTACAGCCCCAGGGACCTGGACCTCCCCAGCCTTCACCCTCCTCTATCCATGTCCTTACAGCCCCAGGGACCTGGACCTCCCCAGCCTTCACCCTCCTCTATTCATGCCCCCACAGCCCCGGGGGGCCTCGCAAGAGTGTGCATAGACTTAGGGACCTGATCCTCCCCAGCGCCCCTCCTCTATTCATGTACACACAATGCTGCACACTCTGCATGGTGAAAAAGACATAAAAAGATAGATGGATATGGATGGAGAGTGGAAAGAGAGAGATGAGTGGATACATTTCAAAGATTAGATGGATAGATAGATAGATAGATAGATAGATAGATAGACTGATATAGATAGATAGAGAGAGAGAGAGAGAGATAGATAAATAGATAGACTGATATAGATAGATAGATAGATAGAAAGACTGATAATTTTCCTTCTTATGTCAGTTATGGATGCCTCTTGTATCTGAAGAAATCACAAATGTTATCACTGGTGAAGTGTAACCTTACTTAGTCAATCTATCCAGTGATCTGACCTTCCCAATACCCCTAGGATGTATCTGGTCCTTCTAGCCTGCCCATACCCCTAGGATTTACCTGGTTCTTCTAGCCTGCCCATACCCCTAGGATGTATCTGGTCCTTCTAGCCTGCCCATACCCCTAGGATTTACCTGGTTCTATGCTTCCCTATACCCCTGGGATTCATTTGGTTCTTCTAGCCTGCCCATACCCCCAAAATGTATCTGCTCCTTCCAGTCTGCCCATACTCCTAGGACCGGCTGGTAAAGTAGAGATTCTATATGGGCTATGCTCTAACATTATGTGCACTGTTGCTATTCACAGCTGGTATTTGGATCTGGTAACAAAGATGGATGCCAAGCGCTACCTTATGCAGGAGCAGAACGAGACCGGATCATTCCTGGTGTGGAATAAGAAGGACGAGGACTGTTACTATCTGTCCGGTAGGTCCAGCTCTCATGTTATCATTTAAATAATTTCAAATAATGATAATAATACTTTTAAACTCAACTCCATTGTTTCTGTCATCTTTATAGAGTAGGGTCAGGTCAGGTCATTATTGTCGTGTGTCCTCCATGGGGTGATTTCCCCTCATTTCCTACCCTGATGACACCTTGTCCCACCAGGACACACAGGGTGTCACCAGGACTGGAGTGCCAATGTTGTCTAACCTTGCTCTAGAACAGGGGGGCCCATTATGTAGATGGTGATCTATGAGGAGCTCTCAGAGCTGATGCTGGTAGATCAGGAAGGGGGGGGAGGGCGGCCCCTTTATTCCATGTTGGTATATTTTTTTAGCTGTGCACACATGATTACCTATTAGCCCGAGACTGCTGAGCCGAGCTCCCCGACACCTTTCTGGTGGATACTGGGGGTTGTAGTGCCATGTATTACATCAGAGAATATTAGTTTACACAGCAAGGTGAGCCAGGGGAGTGAGCAAAGAGAGACAGCCAAGAGAGAAAACGAGGAATGACAGGCAGGAGAGAGAGAGCGAGGAAAGACAGCCAGGAGAGAAAACGAGGAAAGACAGCCAGGAGGATGAGCAAGGAGAGACAGCCAGGAGAGAGAGAGCGAGGAAAGACAGCCAGGAGAGAGAGAGCGAGGGGAGACAGCCAGGAGGATGAGTAAGGAGAGACAGCCAGGAGAGAGAGAGCGAGGAAAGACAGCCAGGAGGATGAGTAAGGAGAGACAGTCAGGAAAGAGAGAGCGAGGAAAGACAGCCAGGAGGATGAGTAAGGAGAGAGAAAGAGGAGAGCTAGCCAGGAGAGAGAGAGAGGAGAGACAGCCAGGAGAGAAAACGAGGAAAGACAGCCAGGAGGATGAGTAAGGAGAGACAGCCAGGAGAGAGAGAGAGAGGAAAGAAAGCCAGGAGAGAGAGAGAGAGAGGAGAGAGACAGCCAGGAGAGAGAGAGAGGATAGACAGCCAGGAGAGAGAGGAGAGGGACAGCGAGGAGAGAGAGAGAG
>NW_017309627.1:22550-36753 GCF_000935625.1 Nanorana parkeri
GAGGAGAGACAGCCAGGAGAGAGAGCGAGGAGAGACAGCCAGGAGAGAGAGCAAGGAGAGACAGCCAGGAGAGAAAACGAGGGGAGACAGCCAGGAGAGAGAGCAAGGAGAGACAGCCAGGAGAGAGAGCGAGGAAAGACAGCCAAGAGGATGAGTAAGGAGAGACAGCCAGGAGAGAGAGAGCGAGGAAAGACAGCCAGGAGAGAGAGCGAGGAGAGACAGCCAGGAGAGCAAGGAGAGACAGCCAGGAGAGCAAGGAGAGACAGCCAGGAGAGCAAGGAGAGACAGCCAGGAGAGCAAGGAGAGACAGCCAGGAGAGAGAGAGCGAGGGAGGGGTTTTTTCGTTGGTAGATCTCATGTAGCTCGTCATTTGAAAAGTAGATCTTAAGACACAAATTGTGGGCGCCCCTGGTCTTGAGGGTCCACAAAGAGCTGCTACAATTGGCAGCTGGCAGCTCTTGATTTCCATTGAATCCATGCCAGAACGCTAAGAGTCATTTCTGAGGGCCAATGACTGTCAGAATGGGACTTGCCATAAAATGTATTGGACTGTTCAAGCAAGCCAGGCAAGCTTTGCTGAGTTCCTTTCCTTCTCATCCCATCTATTTAGCTGTTATTTTATCTATTTTATAATAACTTTTCCGTAAATGATTTCTTTTCATCAAAATGATATTTAAAACCTGTCAGGCCGATTCTCTAAATGCTCTCAATAACAAATGTAAGAATTCTTGCCTCTTTGCAGAACGCTACCATGTGTTCAACTCTGTTACCTCCCTGTCTGGTGTGGCAGTGAGATGTTGAGGCCAGTAGTGCTGCAGAGGATGCTGTGTATGTGGTGGCGGTTGTTGTTTGTGTGTGTAAAGGGTTAACTGCGGAGTTAATCACAGCGATGATGACTCTCAGTCTGCTGGGACTTATATTGTTGTCCCTCGGGCTGGAGAGCAATGGGATGGCAGCGGTGGGATTTGAGACTGCCACTGTCGGAAGTGGTGACTGTGTTCTTAATGTCCTTGTGTGTCCTCTTCCTCTGCAGTGCGGGAGGACTCATTGGTCCGGAACTACCGAATACACAAGCTGGATGGGACCTTCTTCCTGGTTCAACGTGCCCCATTCCCCTCCATTACAGAGCTGGTCCGGCATTACAGGGAGACACCAGACGGCCTGTGCACCAAGCTGGACAAGCCCTGCGTCAAGGTTAGATGACGGACTGCGTGATGGTATAAGCAAATCACCTTCCAGATAGGGAGGAGCACACCTTATTGGACAGTTTAGGGTTTAGACTCTTAGACCATCTCTAGGTCTTCTGCTAAACCAACCCAAAGTTCAGCTGGTGAGTTTAGAACCAGAGTTGTACAAGTGCTGACTCTACTACTGACCCTGTAACGTCACATGACCTATACACCAGGTAGCTCCACCCTGTCAGTCTCCTGCTTCTTCACATGGAGCTCCATCAGTTCCCGTGTCCAGGATATTAGGTTTTTGGTTTTGCACCTTTTCTATTCCACCAGGTGGTCCTAAATTTTAGGAGGTCAGTGAGGAGCATATGGTGGGCGGATGAGTTTCCTTGTCTAGGTCCATTAGTCTGGAGGGGGCTACTTGGGGATACTGAGGGCAATGATGGTTCATTGGTTCAACAGGAGGGGCAAAATGAATTGTATCCTAGAATGACATCTATTCAGAGATATAAAGAAATGCCTGGAGCAGTAAAAAGAGTATCAAACACTGAGAACGGGTGTCACAGGATGTCTCCCAATCCCCTTTGGGTCATATGTTGGTTCAGGTGACCCCCCCAGACACCAGTGACGTGCGGTATCTTTGGTTCCAGGTTTGAAGCCTTCCCTAGCCTCGCCCCTTACATGTCCTGTCCCGCCCCCCAGCCCAATAAAGCCACGTCCCCCAATCCACTGAAGCCCCTCCCCCAACCCGGTCCCCAAGCTAGTGTGAGGGAGGAGTAAACGAGGACACAGGGAGGAGCCTCCCTGTCCCTCACTTGCTGGTCACTGCTGAGGCATCGAGATCGATGTCCTCAGTGTTTTGTTTTTTCTTTTTTTTGATTTGACAGCTCGGACAAATGGAGCTTTGCCATTGGCCCAAGCCATCCACAGAGCTCACGCCCCTAACACAGAGTAGAGGCTGCGACAGCTCTGGCCTCACCAGGTTAGGTTGCACAAGCAATGGGGAAGCCCGCTGCTGCGTAACCTAACTACCTGTCAAAAGCCGGATGCAGCGCTGCCTGTAATTAACATCCAGCGCTCATTGCGAAAGTTCTTAGGGATGATCTCAGTGAAATGTAATCATTAGAATGGGCAGGTGGGAGAAGACGAGGAGGATCTATTAAAGGAGAACTATGAGGTGAGAGAAAATCACTCCTCCTCATAGTTCGGGGCGACGTGTGACAATGAGACTGTCACAGGTCGGCTCAGCAGATCGGGAACACATACCGGCGCTCGCTCACTTCTCGATCCTGTCCTTGCAGAGAGTGGTGACTGTCACTCACGGCTCCCTGCAGGGATTCCCCCCTCCCCTTTCCGATCCTCCAGCGCTGACTAGGGAGGTGGCTCTAGATAGGCAGAGCCAGCTGTTAATCCCGCAGCTGGGTGGATCCAGGCAAAATTGCAGCTCCCTATATACTGAGCGTTGGGTGACGGGAGGACGCTAGTTTGCGTTCTCCCGCGACCCTCAGGAGAACTATGGGGAAAAACACTGACCCCGTAGTTCTCCTTTAAATTATTTGATGCAATGAAACCAAAACCCCCATGAATAATCTAACATTTCCATAGCTGGACCCCCCACCCGTGGACAGCATCTCCCACCGAATGGTCAACCAGCTGGAGATCGACCCCGCGTCCATCAAAAAGGTCCGGAGGCTGGGCAGGGGGCAGTTCGGCCTGGTGTGGCTGGGGCTCTGGAATGGAACCACGGAAGTCGCCATCAAGGAGCTTCAAGGTGACCCCCAAATTCACTGCAAAAATTCTCTCATGTCCCTGTAACCTGCATCCCATCATATGAACTCAAATATATAGATAATATCAAAGATAGATAGATAGATAGATAGATAGATAGATAGATAGATAGATAGATAGATAGATAGATAAATAGATGGATGGATGGATGGATGGATGGATAGATAATAGATGGATGGATGGATGGATAGATAGATAATAGATAGATAGATAGATAGAGAGATAGATGATAGATAGATAGATAGATAGATAATAGATGGATGGATGGATGGATGGATGGATAGATAATAGATGGATGGATGGATGGATGGATGGATAGATAATAGATGGATGGATGGATGGATGGATGGATAGATAATAGATGGATGGATGGATGGATGGATGGATAGATAATAGATGGATGGATGGATGGATGGATGGATAGATAATAGATGGATGGATGGATGGATGGATGGATAGATAATAGATGGATGGATGGATGGATGGATGGATAGATAATAGATGGATGGATGGATGGATGGATGGATAGATAATAGATGGATGGATGGATGGATGGATGGATAGATAATAGATGGATGGATGGATGGATGGATGGATAGATAATAGATGGATGGATGGATGGATGGATGGATAGATAATAGATGGATGGATGGATGGATGGATGGATAGATAATAGATGGATGGATGGATGGATGGATGGATAGATAATAGATGGATGGATGGATGGATGGATGGATAGATAATAGATGGATGGATGGATGGATGGATGGATAGATAATAGATGGATGGATGGATGGATGGATGGATAGATAATAGATGGATGGATGGATGGATGGATGGATAGATAATAGATGGATGGATGGATGGATGGATGGATAGATAATAGATGGATGGATGGATGGATGGATGGATAGATAATAGATGGATGGATGGATGGATGGATGGATAGATAATAGATGGATGGATGGATGGATGGATGGATAGATAATAGATGGATGGATGGATGGATGGATGGATAGATAATAGATGGATGGATGGATGGATGGATGGATAGATAATAGATGGATGGATGGATGGATGGATGGATAGATAATAGATGGATGGATGGATGGATGGATGGATAGATAATAGATGGATGGATGGATGGATGGATGGATAGATAATAGATGGATGGATGGATGGATGGATGGATAGATAATAGATGGATGGATGGATGGATGGATGGATAGATAATAGATGGATGGATGGATGGATGGATGGATAGATAATAGATGGATGGATGGATGGATGGATGGATAGATAATAGATGGATGGATGGATGGATGGATGGATAGATAATAGATGGATGGATGGATGGATGGATGGATAGATAATAGATGGATGGATGGATGGATGGATGGATAGATAATAGATGGATGGATGGATGGATGGATGGATAGATAATAGATGGATGGATGGATGGATGGATGGATAGATAATAGATGGATGGATGGATGGATGGATGGATAGATAATAGATGGATGGATGGATGGATGGATGGATAGATAATAGATGGATGGATGGATGGATGGATGGATAGATAATAGATGGATGGATGGATGGATGGATGGATAGATAATAGATGGATGGATGGATGGATGGATGGATAGATAATAGATGGATGGATGGATGGATGGATGGATAGATAATAGATGGATGGATGGATGGATGGATGGATAGATAATAGATGGATGGATGGATGGATGGATGGATAGATAATAGATGGATGGATGGATGGATGGATGGATAGATAATAGATGGATGGATGGATGGATGGATGGATAGATAATAGATGGATGGATGGATGGATGGATGGATAGATAATAGATGGATGGATGGATGGATGGATGGATAGATAATAGATGGATGGATGGATGGATGGATGGATAGATAGATAGATAGATAGATAGATAGATAGATAGATAGATAGATAGATAGATGATAGATAGATAGATAGATAGATAGATAGAAGCGGAGAACAGAATTTCATTCTTTGGACTATTAGCACACACAGAGTTCAGGAAGACGTCAGGAAGGTATTACATTTGGTGTCACTCCTGTTGTCTCTCCATCCTCAGTGTCGGCGGAGTCCTTGCAGAAGTCTCTGTACGAGGAGGCCAAGACCATGTGGAGACTCAGCCATGAGAAGTTGCTGAAGCTGTACGCGGTCTGTCTGCAGACACAACCGGTCTTCATCGTCACCGAGTACATGAAACATGGAACTCTGAAAAGATACCTGAGAGGTGAGCTGCTGGGGCCCGGGGCCCCTCATGAGGTGTGCATAAACCTGGTTGTTCATAGGATGTCTGCAGACACATTTAGGCCCATTCACACCAGTCCACTGCAGTCCGTCAACCGCACACCCATTCTGAGTCTTGCAGTATGGCAGCCCCTAACTTCCTGTCTTGGTGACAACATTTTACCAGACAGGAAGTGAGGGGAACTCTCCATAGCAACACAGAAATAAAAAAGCTTTTCTTTCGTAGAATGGAGGAAAAACTCCGGTCAGGTTTCCATTGCTGTCTGTGTCGCCGCTGCAGATTTTCCCTCACTTCCTGTGCGGTGAAGCTGATGTCAACAAGAGTTGGCCTTTAAATCAGCTACAGGTGGAGGTGACACGTAATGTCGTTATGTCACAAATCTCACCCGCTCTTTCCTGCTCGTCCCTTCACTCGTGTCATTCGTCACAATGGCTGCTTCAGGGCTTTGTTCACCAGCAAATAATCCGCAAACACAATCGCTTTCCTCCATTCCGATGACAACATTCTTTTCTTTTCACCACAAGAATGCCGCGCCTCACATTCCTCCGCCTCGAAGTGCTTTCATCAAAAGAGACGCCAGAAAACAAATAGGAGAACGATTACATTAAATCTGAGAATAAGGAACTCAAATACTGACCCAATCCCAAACCCAGATCTTCAAATGAAAAGAAACAGATAAAAATGTCTATAAAAAGATACAATGTCTATAAAAAGATACAATGTATATAAAAGGTAAATAAAAAGATAGAATTTATATAAAAATTAAATGCGAGTAAAAAGATACAACATATAAAATATAAATAAAAAGATATAATGTATATAAAAAGATACAATGTATATAAAAATATATAATGTATATAAAATATAAATAAAAAGATATAATGTATATAAAAAGAAACAAGGGGAATTTATCCAAACTGGAGCAGACAAAATCTGGAGCAGCTGTGCACAGCAACCAATCAACTTCTACCTTTAATTTTCAAATCTTCACCGATCAAAATGAAAGAGAGAAGCTGATTGGTTGCCGCGCACGGCTGCTCCAGATTTTGTCTGCTCCGGTTTAGATAAATTCCCCCCAATGTGTATAAAAAGATACAAATGTAAGTAAGAGACACAAATGTAAGGTAAATGATACAATGTAACAGACGATACACTGTGAGGCCGTGGCTGCCAGGATTGTGGTCGGCGTATACATGTCACCGCGGTGAGGGGCTCCGGGATTTGTTATGGAGGAAACCAGCTTCTTGTCCTCTCTGGTCTGTAGTAAGTCCTGTTCTGGGTCCAGGAGCCCAGAGGTTTGGTAGAGCTTTGGGTGGGATAAAGCCTCCATTCCAGGACCACATCTCCCCAGGTAGCCCCGGACCCCGTTATTACTCCCAGCTGTCCTTAGGACTTTATATATGAGGTCTGACTGATGCTCGGCGCTCTCTCTATCTCTATCTCTCTCTCCTGCTGGGTGAAAGGGCCGAGTGCTGACAGAACACTAAAAAAGGAACAAGAGCTGCTTGCTAGCGTTAGGAATAAAGTCTTCCCATGTATCATTCTTCATGGTACCAACGTGCTTATCTCTGCATATCTAATGGTCACATAGCTGAACATAGAACAGAAAGACAAAACAAAGCACAACAGGAAATGACCGGATCTGGGAATAAAACCAGACCTATGGAGGAGCTCTAGCCCATTGGCCAATCACCTCAGGAGGTGTCACCCTACCTGCTGGGAGGAGAGGTTCTGCCTTCTGAAGTGGCCATAGGTTATTTGGGCCCGCCGGTTCCGATGCCTGGATCGGGGGTAGGATTTCCAATACCAGCACGTCAGCCTGATCACAATGAGTCCGATCACCACATGGCTGCTGCAAGCCGACCCCAAATTACCATTTTGTCAGTTTCTAGACAACCTGACACCTACAATGTTCTATATGCGAAAAAACAATATTGTGCCGAGCTAATAATCATACATATCTAATAAATTAAAACATATATAAATGAGTCACATATAGGAGCCTTCAAACAAATGAGGCATAAGAAATATCTACACACATACAAAAAAGCAATATAGGCAAAATATTTCTTATGCCTCATTTGTTTGAAGGCTCCTATATGTGACTCATTTATATATGTTTTAATTTATTAGATATGTATGATTATTAGCTCGGCACAATATTGTTTTTTCACATTTTACAGATATTTAGTTATATCCTTAGTGCTTGGTAGCTCATATTTCCACATTACACTTACTGGCGCTGATCACCTTTATTGTTTAGTTTTAATGTTCTATATGCGCGTAGCTTATAACAAGGGATCACTTTCATCTCCGTGGCGACTGATATGTTAGATTTTATGAGAGGTGAAAGGTAATTCCTCCGATCTATGAGAAGGACAAACATTTCCCACACAGCGGGGAGCCCAGTGTATGGAGATCTCCTGTCCTCCGCTGTGTCCTCTCTTATCTGACCTGGAACCTAGAAGGTGTGAGACCCTTCCATCTCCAGGTCCAAGAGGTCCATTCAAGTTCTAAAGGTCTCCTCTGTTGTACTGATCAGAGAAATGATAAAATATCTGATGATATTGATTCCCTTCTATACTTTGATGTCATGACATCATGTTAGTGATCTCGATCCGTTATTACAAGAGAAACCACATGTATCAGTATACCAAGGCGAGTGTTTCAAACTTCCATGTGCAGGGGAACCCTCAAGTTTAATCTGAAGAGTTTGGGGGTGATCTATAAAAGTTCCTATACTCACCAGGACCATCTAGGGCAGTGGTGGCGAACCTTGGCACTCCAGCTGCGCCAAAACTACAAATCCCAACGTGCATCTGCCTCTGGGAGTTATGTCTGTGGCTGTCAGAGCCTTGCAATGCCTCATGGGACTTGTAGTTCCAAAACAGCTGCAGTGCCAAGGTTCGCCATCACTGATCTAGGGGCTCTATAGCCGGACGGAACTTTTATATGTGAACCCCAAGAATTAGAAACTTGTTCTCTTTGACATTTCTTTTCCTCCTCAGCACTCTTTCCGCTTTTATTATTTGTATCCTAATTGTGTTACATTTCCCGTTATGTTTTGCTGCTTCCTATTCCTTCTTTTCATGGATCTCAGGGGGCAGAATCGGGTATCTGCAGGTTGATGACATCTAGTGGTCGGGTTGGGTCATTACATTTTATCATTATAGTGAGTTGATGACGTTTACTGATTCATTGTTTTCCTCATCATGATTGTGTGATTCCGCTTTTATAGACATATTTCAACTTTATATACTTTTTATGTCTAGATACACTATATTGCCAGAAGTATTGGGACGCCGGCCTTTACACGCACATGAACTTTAATGGCGCCTACTATATACATTTTATATTATTCATTTATCTGTCACATTGTTTGAATCCTCTATATATTGTTTGCCAACATTAGCAATGTATATTTTTGTAATAATGACTCATGTTTATGTATTATAAATGTTACTTTATCGTATTTTGTGTCCCGGTAGGCGAAGGCCTGTTGTTGGGTTAGCCCGCCAATGTCTAATGTTCAGGAGCCGCCAATTACTCTGACAGTTTTGTGTCTCTTTGCATGCACATGGGCCGCTTGCTGACATCTCCGGTCTGTATGCCGGCCTGGTTTTCAGATCTAATTCTTTAGAACCAACAATTTACACCCGGCCTCTTCACATCAGTCCCCGCCCTCGAGGAGCTTACAATCTAAGATCCCTATCTCACATGCATACATAGATGAGCCAATTAACCTTCCAGCATGTCTCTGGAGTGTGAAGAAGCCGGAGTACCCGGAGGAAACCCACGCAGCACAGGAAGAACATATAAACTCTTTACAGATAGTGACCTGACTGGGATTTGAACCAGATACCCCAATGCTGCAAGGCACTGCTAACTACTACACCACTGTGCTGCCCCAGATGTGCCTTCCAGTCTTCTGAATCATGGAGTATTTTAGTGCAGACTTACAGTGCTCATTGCCTCCCTACATTTCCTCAGTACCCTCCTCCTCCAGCCCGATGAAGGGACACGGCCCCCGAAGCATGTATGTGGAGGTACTTTTCAACACGTCTCTTTCATGTGGACCTCCTGCGTCTAGCTGAATAAAACTGCCGGACGAACCTGCTTGGACTGTCCCTGGGTGTCCCTGTCTCATGCATGATTTACCTCTGCCAGTACCAGTTGGGCCCGTCCCCTGTGCAAAACATAGACAGATGGACAGATGGACAGATAGACAGACAGGTAGATAGATAGATAGATAGATAGATAGATAGATAGATAGATAGATAGATAGATAGATAGATAGATAGATAGATAGATAGACAGATGGACAGATAGACAGACAGGTAGATAGATAGATAGATAAATGGCACCTTTTCAGACTGGGCTAGTGTAATGAGCGGTGTGCCTCAGGGTTCTGTGCTGGGTCCGATACTGTTCAACCTATTCATTAATGACATCGGGGAGGGAATAAATAGCCATGTTTCCGTGTTTGCAGATGATACAAAAATAGGGAGGGTAATAGAAACGGATGGTGACAATATAACATTGCAGGAGGATCTGGATAAAATAGGGGGAGGGGCATCTATGTGGCAGATGAGGTTTAATGTCGATAAATGCAAAGTTATGTACTTTGGACATAAAAATAAACAAATGGGTTATACAAAAGGGAAGTCTGAAATAGAAAAAGATTTGGGGGTCACTGTAGACCATAAACTCAATAATAGATTACAGTGCCAGGCTGCTGTAAGCAAAGCTAGTAGAGTCCTGTCCTGCATCAAGAAGGGAATGTACTGCAGGGATAAGTCTATAATATTGCCACTCTACACATCACTGGTTCGGCCTCACCTGGAGTATGCGGTGCAGTTTTGGGCACCGGTACACAGAGGGGATGTCCTTGAACAAGGACCAGAGCTATGAGACAAGGAGGAGGGGTAAGGGATGGAGGACCAGAGCTATGAGACAAGGGGGAGGGGCTGGAGGACCAGAGCTATGAGACAAGGCTTCTGACCTTAAACATGTTTACGCTGGAAGTAAGGAGATTAAGGGGTGATGTGATTTTCATGTACAAGATGTTCAATGGTGACGGCAACATTGGCAACAAACTGTTTGAGATTAACTCCGTTACAAAGACTAGAGGCCGCCACCTAAAGTTGGTGGAGAAAAAATTCCAGCACAATGGGAGAAGAGGGTTCTTTACTGTCAGAGCGGTTAGGGTCTGGAACTCTCTGCCACCGGCCGTCATCTCAGCCAAGAGTGCAGATTTGTTCAAGAAACGTTTGGACAATTTCTTGAGGGAGCGTAATATCCGGGGGTACCAGAACCCCTAAGAATGAGATGATGCGCGGACCGATATGGGTTGGACTTGATGGACGTATGTCTTTATTCAACCCCAAATACTATGTAACTATGTAAATAGATAGATAGTGATATTGCTGGTTCTGGGGCACAACTCCCGGTATATTCCTGGAATCTCCTCCTTTCCTTTAGGTGATAACAGTCACAAACAGACAGTGAAGGATGTACTAATATCTTCATCCTCCATTTCTCTCTGTTCTCTCGGCAGGTCGCCAAGAGCTCAGGAATTTGGAGTTTTACCAGTTGGTGGACTTTGCGGTGCAGGTAAGTGCGCTCTCAGCACAGGGATGGTGGGAGCCCCTCATAATGGGCACAGCGGGGGTACAGACCCGGGAACTCAGCACAGGGATGGTGGGGGCCCCTCATAATGGGCACAGCGGGTGTACAGACCCGGGAACTCAGCACAGGGATGGTGGGGGCCCCTCAAGACCCAGGAACTCAGCACAGGGATGGTGAGGGCTCCTCATAATGGGCACAGCGGGTGTACAGACCCGGGAACCCAGCACTTTGCACATCCTTAGTGAATAACAGGATACATTACCATTTCCTCAACCCCTCTCCTCAGATCGCCCAGGGAATGTTCTACATGGAGCAGAAGGGCTGCGTGCACCGGGATCTGCGCTCCGAGAACATCCTCCTGTCTGCCATGATGTCCTGTAAGATCGGAGACTTTGGACTGGCCCGTTTCATGGACAGTTCTTCCATCGCTGTGTCTGCAGGTGACTGAAATTACCTAGAATTGGTTTTGTCTGATTGATACATTGCGGGAGTAATGATAATTTTTTCTGCCTCGGCCTAAAATGTGTAAATTAGTATTCTGTAGAATGGAACATAACCCAACGTGGGCAACCTTCAATGCTCCACAACAGCACAGACGTTGGGGCTCGTGTCCGATGGTTCTGTTCATTTCTGTCCGATAAACCCTCAGACTGCGGGACATGGGTGTAAATGGCCGGAGCGGCCCCCTTATTTAACCACAAAACAATCACCAGTTTCTATCCTCGGAGAATATTCTTTTTTGTTCAGATTTCTCCCTCTAAGTTCACTAACCAGCTTCTCATTAACAGGCGCTCAGATTCCCATCAAATGGACGGCCCCTGAGGTCTTCCAGTACCAGAAATACAGCAGCAAGTCTGACGTCTGGTCCTTTGGGGTTCTGCTGGGAGAGATCATGACCTACGGCAAGTTTCCTTTTCCAGGTAAGTGTCCCTGCCGGGTGTGACATGGCTGGCTATGTTATTTATCATTGGATGCTTGCCACGGGCAACAAGCAGCAGAAGGCTCTCAAGGAGGGGCAGTCTGTAGCAATGTCAGGTCTTCCTCAGGGCCTCTGGTCATGCAGATGTTATGATGCAGATAGGAAATAGATGGGAATACTTGCGACTGCTAGGTGGTGACCACTAATGGTTTAGAGAGGACCGGTACAAAGTACCAGGTCATGAGTAATGCCATCAGGGTAGGCTGGAGGTCAGTATGGGCACAGGGCAGGTTGTAGGTCAGGGTGGACTGTATGTCGGGGCAGGTCGAAGGTAAGGGTGAGCTGGAGATCAGGGCAGGAAGAAAGTTAGGGGAGGCAGATATAAAACATTTGTATTGAACAAGCAGAAGGTCTGGACAGGCAGCAGGCAGGAACCAAAAACAACCCTGAGAGAATATAGCAAATATCAGAGGATGAGCTGAGTACAAGTCAGAAAAAGGTGCCAAGCTCAAACCAAGTTGTATACAGGTTCGTGCTGCCTCTCAGATGTCCCCTCAGTGCTGCCTCTCAGATGTCCCCTCAGTGCTGCCTCTCAGATGTCCCCTCAGTGCTGCCTCTCAGATGTCACCTCAGTGCTGCCTCTCCGACGTATGGTTTTGTCTGATTGATACATTGCGGGAGTAATGATAATTTTTTCTGCCTCGGCCTAAAATGTGTAAATTAGTATTCTGTAGAATGGAACATAACCCAACGTGGGCAACCTTCAATGCTCCACAACAGCACAGACGTTGGGGCTCGTGTCCGATGGTTCTGTTCATTTCTGTCCGATAAACCCTCAGACTGCGGGACATGGGTGTAAATGGCCGGAGCGGCCCCCTTATTTAACCACAAAACAATCACCAGTTTCTATCCTCGGAGAATATTCTTTTTTGTTCAGATTTCTCCCTCTAAGTTCACTAACCAGCTTCTCATTAACAGGCGCTCAGATTCCCATCAAATGGACGGCCCCTGAGGTCTTCCAGTACCAGAAATACAGCAGCAAGTCTGACGTCTGGTCCTTTGGGGTTCTGCTGGGAGAGATCATGACCTACGGCAAGTTTCCTTTTCCAGGTAAGTGTCCCTGCCGGGTGTGACATGGCTGGCTATGTTATTTATCATTGGATGCTTGCCACGGGCAACAAGCAGCAGAAGGCTCTCAAGGAGGGGCAGTCTGTAGCAATGTCAGGTCTTCCTCAGGGCCTCTGGTCATGCAGATGTTATGATGCAGATAGGAAATAGATGGGAATACTTGCGACTGCTAGGTGGTGACCACTAATGGTTTAGAGAGGACCGGTACAAAGTACCAGGTCATGAGTAATGCCATCAGGGTAGGCTGGAGGTCAGTATGGGCACAGGGCAGGTTGTAGGTCAGGGTGGACTGTATGTCGGGGCAGGTCGAAGGTAAGGGTGAGCTGGAGATCAGGGCAGGAAGAAAGTTAGGGGAGGCAGATATAAAACATTTGTATTGAACAAGCAGAAGGTCTGGACAGGCAGCAGGCAGGAACCAAAAACAACCCTGAGAGAATATAGCAAATATCAGAGGATGAGCTGAGTACAAGTCAGAAAAAGGTGCCAAGCTCAAACCAAGTTGTATACAGGTTCGTGCTGCCTCTCAGATGTCCCCTCAGTGCTGCCTCTCAGATGTCCCCTCAGTGCTGCCTCTCAGATGTCCCCTCAGTGCTGCTTCTCAGATGTCCCCTCAGTGCTGCCTCTCAGATGTCCCCTCAGTGCTGCCTCTTATATGCCCCCTCAGTGCTGCCTCTCTGATGTCCCCTCAGTGCTGCCTCTCAGATGTCCCCTCAGTGCTGCCTCTCAGATGTCCCCTCAGTGCTGCCTCTCAGATGTCCCCTCAGTGCTGCCTCTTATATGCCCCCTCAGTGCTGCCTCTCTGATGTCCCCTCAGTGCTGCCTCTCTGATGTCCCCTCAGTGCTGCCTCTCAGATGTCCCCTCAGATGTCCCCTCAGTGCTGCTTCTCAGATGTCCCCTCAGTGCTGCCTCTCAGATGTCCCCTCAGTTCTCAGATGTCCCCTCAGTGCTGCCTCTCTGATGTCCCCTCAGTGCTGCCTCTCAGATGCCCCCTCAGTGCTGCTTCTCTGATGTCCCCTCTGTGCTGCCTCTCAGATGTCCCCTCAGTGCTGCCTCTCAGATGCCGCCTCAGTGCTGCCTCTCAGATGTCCCCTCAGTTCTCAGATGTCCCCTCAGTGCTGCCTCTCAGATGCCCCCTCAGATGCCCCCTCAGTGCTGCCTCTAGATGTCCCCTCAGTGCTGCCTCTCAGATTCCCCCTCAGTGCTGCCTCTTATATACCCCCTCAGTGCTGCCTCTCAGATGCCCCCTCAGTGCTGCCTCTCAGAT
>NW_017309627.1:37237-37469 GCF_000935625.1 Nanorana parkeri
TATATATATATATATATGAACATTTCCTGTAACCTTCTCCTGGCAGAGAGCTTGGTGGTCTCCGGCTGTCCATCTCCTGGCAGAGAGCCGGGTGGTCTCCAGCTGTCCATCTCCTGGCAGAGAGCCGGGTGGTCTCCAGCTGTCCATCTCCTGGCAGAGAGCTTGGTGGTCTCCGGCTGTCCATCTCCTGGCAGAGAGCTTGGTGGTCTCCGGCTGTCCATCTCCTGGCAGA
>NW_017309627.1:42929-43357 GCF_000935625.1 Nanorana parkeri
CGCCTCTCATCTACCCCCTCAGTGCTGCCTCTCAGATGCCCCCTCAGTGCTGCCTCTCAGATGTCCCCTCAGTGCTGACTCTCAGATTCCCCCTCAGTGCTGCCTCTTATATACCCCCTCAGTGCTGCCTCTAAGATGCCCCCTCAGTGCTGCCTCTCAGATTGCTATATATTGTATCTCCGTATCACCGAAGCGAATCCTCCTTTATACATATATAATCCTAACTAAATATTCTACAAATGTTTCCTGGAAAATAAATAGAAGCTCTTTGTGATCCGTCAACAAGGATATGTCCGTGCCGCGGGGATTTCCACACTGCTATTGTTTCAGAAGTTCAGGAAGGTTTCATATTTTTAGAGCTTTTCAGCCCCAAGAGCCTCTTGTGTATATATATATATATATGAACATTTTCTGTAATCTTCTCCTAG
>NW_017309627.1:43711-50662 GCF_000935625.1 Nanorana parkeri
GGTGGTCTCCAGCTGTCCATCTCCTGGCAGAGAGCCGGGTGGTCTCCAGCTGTCCATCTCCTGGCAGAGAGCCGGGTGGTCTCCAGCTGTCCATCTCCTGGCAGAGAGCCGGGTGGTCTCCAGCTGTCCATCTCCTGGCAGAGAGCCGGGTGGTCTCCAGCTGTCCATCTCCTGGCAGAGAGCTTGGTGGTCTCCAGCTGTCCATCTCCTGGCAGAGAGCCGGGTGGTCTCCAGCTGTCCATCTCCTGTCAGAGAGCTTGGTGGTCTCCAGCTGTCCATCTCCTGTCAGAGAGCTGGGTGGTCTCCGGCTGTCCATATCCTGGCAGAGAGCTGGGTGGTCTCTGGCTGTCCATCTCCTGGCAGAGAGCTTGGTGGTCTCTTGCTGTCCATCTCCTGGCAGAGAGCCGGGTGGTCTCTGGCTGTCCATCTCCTGGCAGAGAGCCGGGTGCTCTCCAGCTGTCCATCTCCTGTCAGAGAGCTGGGTGGTCTCTGGCTGTCCATCTCCTGGCAGAGAGCTTGGTGGTGTCTGGCTGTCCATCTCCTGGTAGAGAGCCGGGTGGTCTCCAGCTGTCCATCTCCTGGTAGAGAGCCGGGTGGTCTCCAGCTCTCCATGGAAGAGAGCAATAACTGAGGCTTGGATCACCACAAGGATACGATAATATAATGTCTAGAGACAAGGAAACATCTACAAACATATTTGTCTTCAGCAGACACCCTTCCAAATGGATTCTGTTTACTGGGCACACTGATAAGAGATGCGGGCTCCTCCCCTCATCCTCTGATAACACTGCACACTGGGAGCTTCTCACAATGTGCGTGGAAGCTGAAGCAAGTCAGATAGAGCCCCGCCCCATTTCCTGACCGGAGGACATCCAGCATCGTGTAGCACTTTCCTCCCCAGCCCTGGCCTACCCCTTTCATTCATTGGATTTCAGTTCTTTTCAATCATGGCGGTTCAGCATCTCATGTGGGTGGTCTGCATGCAAATACAGCCAGTCTAGGAATGCCCACACCTCAAGACTGGCACCCACCCTATTTGATATTTGCATAACTCCTCCCAAAATCCAGCCCATTGCTTGTATCAAGACTGAGGGTTCTTGAGAGGAGTAATGAGGCAGGCCGCTGTGATATTTTCGGAAAGCTATGTGCAGCACCCTGCTGTCCCCTCCCCCAAGTCATAATCTGCCGGCCATGAATAGAGAAGCTCAGAGACCCACCAATGACATCACTGGATCTTTAAAAGATTAAAAGATTTTTTTTTAAAGCATTCATTAACATATTGATGAGGGAAGGGGAGGAGCCAGGGAAATAGAAGCAGATTATATGTCAGCTTCATCTCTTTCCTATTCTATTTAGAACTAAAAAAGGTTTGGGTTTTAGATCTTCTCTAGCTGGCCCGAGATTTGACACCCCCTCTTCTAGAGGACATACATCAGGCGTAGTCACAGGACGTGTAGCGATGACCACCAGTGTAGTGATGTGACCCTATTACAACCAAATCTCTGCTCTCTCCACAGGTAAAACCAACGGGGAATACCGTCAGGACATTCTAGATGGAAAACCTCTGGAGCCTCCAAGTGAAATCCACCCGGAAATATCCCATATCATGGAGATGTGCTGGAGGCACCAATCCCCCACCAGGCCATCCTTCTCCGAGATTGAGAGCTTCCTCATGGATCTGCTGAACCCCATGCTGGTTGATGACACTGTGGAGTGACCGGTCCCCGAGGAGCTGATATTACGATACGATAGACGATATGAAACATCTGGGAATGATGATCTGACTCAGGTCTAAGCACGTCTCTTCTGAAAGAAACATAAAAGGCCAACATGACTTGTTCAGCTCTGTCCTGTCACTGCTCCCTCCCAGATCTGTCTGCCGTCTTGGTGACATCTGTTGGGGGGCCCTATGAAGAGCAGAGATGTGAAGACCATCTTCTCAGTTTTGGAGGAACCTGGACCATCTCCGACACTCCAATATGTTACATGAAGAGACATTTCACATGGCTGGCTCGGGATGTCCGTATTCCTTTGTATCGGATGGGGATCGAGGTCCTCAGGACTCTGTCGGTGTGAAGGGACTGAGAGAAGGCCCCCCCCCCCCCAGAGTCAGTCTCAGCAGAGCTGCAGAAATTCCTTATGGCCAAGGGGAGGGAAAAGACACAGAAAGGGGGTCAGCAAAACCGGTGGGAAATGTGGCCAAGCAGGACTCTGGGCAATGTCCTGAACTGGAGATGAATCCCGCATTGTAGGGATCGTGTTATTGCTGGATGGTGGACCATGTTTATATATCTATATACACACACACACACACACACACACACACACACACACACACACACAGGAGCACCTCTCTAATTCTGTATACTGGGTGTAAATCCGAGTGTCTGTCCTCGTCCTGAACTCTGCCAAGAACCAGTTCTCTGCTGAGTGATGTGTGCAATAACCAGCAGCCATTATACGGAACTTATGACCTCGTCCTGACTTCAATATCAACTGTTTCCCGATTCTCTGCGAGCTCTGACAACTGCTACAAAGTTTAATGACACCATAAAATATAATAAAAGAGGAAATCCTTCTATTGTCTTCTTTCCTCTGGTTGTTATACAGCGATCATATAATAATATAACTGTATAGACATCGGAGGGGGCGGAGCTATCATATAATAATATAACTGTATAGACAATCGGAGGGGGCGGAGATATCATATAATAATATAACTGTATAGACATCGGAGGGGGCGGAGCTATCATATAATAATATAACTGTATAGACATCGGAGGGGGCAGAGCTATCATATAATAATATAACTGTATAGACATCGGAGGGGGGGCGGAGCTATCATATAATAATATAACTGTATAGACATCGGAGGGGGCGGAAATATAATAATTTAAAGACATCGGAGGGGGCGGAGCTATCATATAATAATATAACTGTATAGACATCGGAGGGGGCGGAGCTATCATATAATAGTATAACTGTATAGACATCGGAGAGGGCGGAGCTATCATATAATATAACTGTATAGACATCGGAGGGGGCGGAGCTATCATATAATAATATAACTGTATAGACATCGGAGGGGGCGGAGCTATCATATAATAATATAACTGTATAGACATTGGAGAGGGCAGAGCTATCATAATAATATAACTGTATAGACATTGGAGAGGGCAGAGCTATCATAATAATATAACTGTATAGACATCGGAGGGGGCGGAGCTATCATATAATAATATAACTGTATAGACATCGGATTTTGAAGGCTTATATGCAAGTTATAGGCCATAAAAGGGCTATGGGGAGTCAGGTACTGCCCTGGAGGACATGTATGGAGGCCCGGGCACTGCCCTGGAGGACATGTATGGAGGCCCGGGCACTGCCCTGGAGGACATGTATGGAGGCCCGGGCACTGCCCTGGAGGACATGTATGGAGGCCCGGGTACTGCCCTGGAGGACATGTATGGGGGCCCGGGTACTGCCCTGGAGGACATGTATGGGGGCCCGGGTACTGCCCTGGAGGACAATCCATATATCTGCTCTGTACTACAATCTCCACAATCTGTGCTCTCTGGCTCCACCTGCAGCATTAATATATTTCCTCTTAAAGGAGCTGGAACCACAATAGGGCTACACAATCAACCTTGTGGGCAACCATTATAGAGAAAAGAGCGCATCCAGAACCCTGAGCACTTTTTACACCCAGTGATATGGCTGAAGGTCCCGTATGGCGCCCTGAGGAGGATATTATAGGGAAAAGAGCACATCCGTGTAATGGTCCATTCCCCGTCCCTTGTGTGTTGTAGAGATCGGACACCGGCGGAAGCAACTCCTGTAAATGAGTCCCTGTGCTGTAGGAGCAAAGGAGACATGTCTCGGTAGTGTCAGGTGGAGTGGCCAGTGAAGACTGCACTATAATAGATGACCCAAAAGGTGTAACCATAGACAAAGCTCCTCCTATGGGGCCCAGAATGTTGGCTGTCAGGTAGCATTTGATACATGTGGAGCCTGTAAAATGCATCAAATGTGAAACCCAACATATGTCCCCGTTATAGCACCAAAATCATCTCCGCATGTTCCTTCTCCACTTCCTGTTTTATAAATGCGGCAATTTCAGTGGAAGAAGAAAAGAGAAATTCAAGACATTGAGAAGCAAAATGTGGAGAAGAACCGTTCTGGAAGCCTCCTAATCAGACCTCTTACAGTCATTTCAGACACGTTTGGCAAGTTGGAGTTTGTTCCATCCTGCACCTCCTACCTGCGGGGTCTTTGCACACATACTGGCAGACATACGGGCAGCACTTCTGTTTCCCCTTACAGTCCCGGTCATAGGTACAGTGGCGATCCTCCTCGGGTGTCTTTAGAGGGCAGGGGATGATGGGTATCGGAGATGCAGGACACTCCCCCGGCTTGATGGATGGTCGGGCTGGGACTGCGACTGGAAGGAGAGACATTTCATGTTACACATGGCAGCAGATACAAGCAGAGCAGTAACAGTGATATGTGGGGTCATCTTCTGTGCCTCATACCCCAAATCAGCCATGTTCCCTTCACACTGAGAGCACTACAGGGGCGGCCATTGCTTTCTCCTGAACATGTCCACCACCAGCTGAGCCGAGCACTGAATCTGTTCCCTCCATGCAGAGCAAAGCACCACAGTCACCAGACTCTCATCCTCTCTCCCCCACTCCCGGGAGCTAGAAGAAACCATCTGGTACTTCCAGGCATGGAGGAGCATGTGACATCACTGGGCCAATAGGTGCTGTGCGATGGGGTGTCCATAGCCCTGTGCAAGTCATGATTCCGGTGACTTTCCTGTCACTTCTACT
Organism: Nanorana parkeri; assembly: GCF_000935625.1. Classification (NCBI taxonomy): domain Eukaryota; kingdom Metazoa; phylum Chordata; class Amphibia; order Anura; family Dicroglossidae; genus Nanorana; species Nanorana parkeri. The sequence goes on from NW_017309627.1 coordinate 48,544, forward strand.
CCTGAACAGAGCGCAGGGAAGGCCGGTGTATGAGGCGCCAATGAGGTTCTGTTCTGCATGGTCAAAGCATGGACTGACGTTGGGTCACCGACCTCCAACACGCATGTGGTCAGACCTCCCAACTAAGGAGGAGCGGAGTGATTGTGGGGGAATGTCACCAAAGATAACAAGTTTAGTAGATCTGCAAAAATTAGGTCAAAGCGACTGGACCGTCTATTGTTCTAGAAGATGTTTCACTGGAAGAAAAATACGGCAAGTCGAGTTCCCTTGACTTAATTCTTACAGATATACCATGTGACCCGGAGGAATGAGAACCGTCACAGACAGTTTTAGTGTTAGAGGCAAAACAAAACAAAGCTATAAAAACATTATAAAATGTAAAATTTAAATTTTGAAAAAAACATAAAATATTATAAAATAAATTCTATCAGAGACTGCTCACCCCGCTCACCCCTGACAGGACATTCCTCAGTGTCAGGTGTTGGAGGTCGGAGGTCATATTCAGCTCTGGGAGGATCTGATTGGCCGCTTTGACCAATGCAGACGCCGCCAGTTCCACCCTCACACATAACGTGGTCTAGTATTCCATCCTCACCGCCGTCCACTTACCCCAGGGGTCCGAGCATCGAATAGCGCAGCCGACCTCGCAGCACTTCTGTATGCCGGGACAATGGGAGTCGAAGTCGCACGTCTTGGGGATGGGGTACTCGCAGAGGGCAAAGGAGGCGTCCACCACGGGGCAGGAGCCAAACTTCACCGCTGTAAGGAAAGACGTTCACCGTTATCTGCGTCTCCCGGGAACACCTTCTATACACATCTCATCATTTCCTTCTACAATCTCACATTCCAGGTCCAGGGCACTTCCAGGTTTTGGGGTCATTTCATGTCTGACCCTCCCCTCCCCCTCCCCCGTGTTGGGTACATTAGGGAATTGTTAGGTTGTTGTGCAGTGTCTCATTGTGGAGATTTCCCCCTTATTTCCTGTTAGAGAGAACACAGGAAGTGACACGAAATCCACATGACTTAGTCGGGGGGGGTCACCAGAGAACGGGAATCTCTCCGGTGGGAACAGACAGCAATACACATCATATAACAATGTATAATACCACATTGGATGTTTTAGGTGCCTGGAGCCAGAAAACTTAGAAAAAAATCCCCCCCCCCAAAAAAAAAAAAAACCCCACTTGTGATTTGGGGGGTCAGTTCCCAACAAGCAGGGAGATTAGTGTTACGCAGGTGCTGTGCTGTACTTACGTCCACGCTCTGTGCACGTGTTGCGGCAGTAGGTGGGGCAGCATTTCTTGCTCCCCTTACATACAAAGTCATCATTGCACCGATCCCTCTCTTCAGACGGGTCACAGTGGGCAGGACGCACCGGAGCTCCAGGACAGGAACCCCTCTTCACCACTGGAGGGGCAGAAACACCATTTATTACCCCAACCGACCGACCTGAAGACACAAATCACATCTCATTGTATAGAGTTTTCAGCAGATTTGTTACAAAGTGTTATAGCCCCCCTCCCCCCACCATGGAATATGTCAGAGCTATATAATGCATAATAGTGTGATTGTGGGGGAGGGGACATTAGAGTGTAAGCTCCTCTGTACGGAAGAGGAAAAGGAAGAGGAAGAGGAAGAGGAAGAGGAAGAAGAGTTGAAAAGAGAAGAAGAGTTCAGCCGACCCGTCTCCAGGTCTGCTGGTTATTATAACGACAAGCAGCAGTCACTGAAGGAGATCTGCTTATGGACGTTCTTCTCACGCCTCATACCCCAAATCAGCCATGTTCCCTTCACACTAGTGTTGCCACCTTTTCCTCAAGCCGAACCCGAACACTGTAGCACCTCGCGGCAATTTTTTTGTAAAGTATACACGACGCATGTATTTGGAGTTAATCACAACTGACACGCAGAGCCCTCAGAGACACACACAGAGACACACACAGAGACACACACAGAGACACACAGAGACACGCAGAGACACGCAGAGACACGATATAGTAAACCATACTCTGTCCTTAATTATCTACAAACACTCTGCGATCTGGCTGAGCGGTGTGGGAGGAGAGACGCCGGACGCTCACAGCGCTCTCCTCCCGCAGCGCTCGGCCGGCTGTCACAG
>NW_017309627.1:50837-52395 GCF_000935625.1 Nanorana parkeri
GGGTTGAGGAAAGAAAGCACGGATGCCGCCTTTAGCCAAAAGTGCCATTTCGGCCGATATGTTTCGGCGGCATCCCTAACAGACACCGTTTTTTTGGTGTAGAGTACCGGTATTTTTTTTATTTTATTTTTTGGTACTCGCCGATACCAAGTACCGATACTGGTGCCTTGTGCCCCAATTACCAGGAAGGCGGGTGGCAGATCATGACCCCTAGCCTGATTTCCTGTGCAGCCGGTGTTCAAGTGAAAGAAACCGGCTTCAGAGGCTACCTACCGTGCTTCCCCGAAAATAAGACAGACACTGTCTTATATAAAAGACACTAGGTCTTCTTTTCGGGAGATGTCTTATGTGTACCTGGCTGCAGCTCTCCGCTCTGACCCCACTGGCTATGTCGCGCTGTGCCTGCTGGGAAATGTAGTCTTCCGCGAGAGCCGAGGCAGACAGGTGGGTGTGCGTGCGTGCGTGCGGGAGCTGCGGCCGGTCTTCACAAATAAAAAAAAAAATCAGTTGTGCAGCTACCCCGACAGTAAGACCTAGCGCTATCTTCAGGGATTTCTGTAATTAAGACCTCCCCCGAACTAGGTCTTACTTTCGGGGGAGGTCCTATATTACAGACATCCCCTGAAGATAGCGCTAGGTCTTACTTTCGGGGAAACGCAGTAGCTTCCTGACCAATCAAGAGGGGCGGCGAGTCATGATGTCAACCCGCTTCCTGATTGAAGCTGGCTTCTTAGCCACTTTTTTCTAGGTAGCGTGGCTTCCTGACCAATCAGGAGGCCAGGACAAGAGTCCACTGGGCTTCCTGATTGATTAGGAAGCCAGAATGCCTACCAGCAAGTGAAGCTGGCTTCCTTGCCAATCAGGAAGTCGGGCGGCACGTCACGACCCACCTCACAGCATCCCGATTGGCTAGGAAGCCGGGCTTCACTTTTTTTCTAGGCAGCGTGGCTTCCTGAATGAGCAGGAGGCCGGGATGCCCGGCTTCCTGATTGGTTAGGAAGCCAGGCTGCCTAGCAACAAGTGAAACAGGCTTCCTAGCCAACCAGGAAGCCAGGAGGCGGGCCATAACCCACCACCCGGCTTCCTGATTGGTAGGGAAGTCGGCTGTATGCTCCCTCGGCACTGCCGGTCAAAGGGAAATCTCCCTCTGACCAGAAGTTCCGGTATTGGGGAAGGTATCGGAACATTTGGACGAGTACAAGTGCCCGCCCAAATACCCAGTATCTGCACCGACATTAGTATCGGTACATCTATAGTGCAAATCCATTGTATTGATAGTTGTCATTTCTGAGCCTGATGAAGGGGACCCGGCGCGGCCCCAAAAGCGCTTGTCGATTGAGCAACAACGATCAATAAAATGGATTTTGTACTAACATGACATCTGGACGCCTGTGTTGGGTGATATGTACTATTGCATATAAAAGCCGCCCCCACAAAACATGTCACGGGTTACCTGTGGGGGCATGTTTTATGTGCAATACTAAGGCCTTGTTCACACCGAAAGCGTGTGCGTTCCAGAGCGGTAGCTGCTGGAACGCACCACGATCGCTGTTAAACT
>NW_017309627.1:53701-55333 GCF_000935625.1 Nanorana parkeri
GAAGATAGCGCTAGGTCTTACTTTCGGGGAAACGCAGTAGCTTCCTGACCAATCAAGAGGGGCGGCGAGTCATGATGTCAACCCGCTTCCTGATTGAAGCTGGCTTCTTAGCCACTTTTTTCTAGGTAGCGTGGCTTCCTGACCAATCAGGAGGCCAGGACAAGAGTCCACTGGGCTTCCTGATTGATTAGGAAGCCAGAATGCCTACCAGCAAGTGAAGCTGGCTTCCTTGCCAATCAGGAAGTCGGGCGGCACGTCACGACCCACCTCACAGCATCCCGATTGGCTAGGAAGCCGGGCTTCACTTTTTTTCTAGGCAGCGTGGCTTCCTGAATGAGCAGGAGGCCGGGATGCCCGGCTTCCTGATTGGTTAGGAAGCCAGGCTGCCTAGCAACAAGTGAAACAGGCTTCCTAGCCAACCAGGAAGCCAGGAGGCGGGCCATAACCCACCACCCGGCTTCCTGATTGGTAGGGAAGTCGGCTGTATGCTCCCTCGGCACTGCCGGTCAAAGGGAAATCTCCCTCTGACCAGAAGTTCCGGTATTGGGGAAGGTATCGGAACATTTGGACGAGTACAAGTGCCCGCCCAAATACCCAGTATCTGCACCGACATTAGTATCGGTACATCTATAGTGCAAATCCATTGTATTGATAGTTGTCATTTCTGAGCCTGATGAAGGGGACCCGGCGCGGCCCCAAAAGCGCTTGTCGATTGAGCAACAACGATCAATAAAATGGATTTTGTACTAACATGACATCTGGACGCCTGTGTTGGGTGATATGTACTATTGCATATAAAAGCCGCCCCCACAAAACATGTCACGGGTTACCTGTGGGGGCATGTTTTATAGTGGCATTGTATTCATTGGCACCACTTCCACGCCTCGCAGTGCGATCCAACGTGTGGCAAAACTTTGCAAGGGTTCCGTTTAACTGCCAACGCAAAAAATAGGGCAAGCCCAATTTTTTGCGTTTGTAGTGGAACGGAGGCAAAGTTTTGCCAATCGTTCAATCGCACTGCGGGCGGGGGCGTGGAAGTGGTGCCAATGAATACAATGCCACGCCCCCTCCCCTAAACGCAGGAGGGGGAAACTTCACAGCGATCGCGGTGCGTTATTTAACTGCCAACGCAAAAAATAGGGCAAGCCCAATTTTTTGCGTTTGTAGTGGAACGGAGGCAAAGTTTTGCCAATCGTTCAATCGCACTGCGGGCGGGGGCGTGGAAGTGGTGCCAATGAATACAATGCCACGCCCCCTCCCCTAAACGCAGGAGGGGGAAACTTCACAGCGATCGCGGTGCGTTCCAGCAGTTACCGCTCTGGAACGCACATGCTTTCGGTGTGAACAAGGCCTTAAGCGCTGCGCTCGCCACCCCCCTCCCTTTTCCATTAATATTTTAAATACCTTTTTTAGACGCCCAGAGGTCCAGGTGTGGAGAAGGACGACGTTGGTCGCAGAGGTCCCAGGCGAGAAGAAGCCGCTCCAGAGTCCAGTCCCCACGCGCAGGCTGCCGGAGAATGATTTCTCCCTCGCTCTCTCTGATGTCACTTCCTCTCACTAGCAGACGACACCAGAGAGGGAGGGAGTGTCCGAAGACAGCGCCGCCCGGCGGCAGCCTCGCTGACAGCTGAT
>NW_017309627.1:55876-56441 GCF_000935625.1 Nanorana parkeri
ACATTATAAAATTAAAATGATATAAAAATTATAAAATGCAAAAAAAAAAAAATTATAAATTAAAATCAATTCTATCAGAGACTGCTCACCCCGCTCACCCCTGACCGGACATTCCTCAGCGGCAGGTGTTGGAGGTCAGATTCAGCTCTGGGAGGATCCGATTGGCCGCTTTGACCAATGCAGACGCCGCCAGTTCCACCCTCACACATAACGTGGTCTAGTATTCCATCCTCACCGCCGTCCACTTACCCCAGGGGTCCGAGCATCGAATAGCGCAGCCGACCTCGCAGCACTTCTGTATGCCAGAAGTCGCACGTCTTGGGGATGGGGTACTCGCAGAGGCCAAAGGATGCGTCCACCACGGGGCAGGAGCCAAACTTCACCGCTGCAAGGAAAGACGTTCACCGTTATCTGCGTCTCCAGGGAACACCTTCTATACACATCTCATCATTTCCTTCTACAATCTCACATTCCAGGTCCGGGGCACTTCCAGGTTTTGGGATCATTTCATGTCTGATCCTCCCCTAGGGTTGCTACCTGTCCCGGATTCACCTGGACAGTCCGG
>NW_017309627.1:57947-58251 GCF_000935625.1 Nanorana parkeri
CTAGTATCTGCGATCTCCACCAATGAGAGATTATAATATATTCACCATTGTCATCTAGAGATATAGTGAGGAGGAAATCTTCCATTGGAAACATTGTATCTGTCTGACCAGAGGAGATTTCCTCTCACTTCCTGTCACATCTCTGAGACAGGAAGTGAGAGGAAATGTCTCCAACAGAACACAGATGGCAAAATACAAACTGGCAGAGGAATCATTGTCTATACATTCCCTGTAACTATTCATGTCTCCATGGAAACCGGCGACTCTGGGTGGACAGTTGGATAAATGGCTCTATATTTAGGAT
>NW_017309627.1:59612-60346 GCF_000935625.1 Nanorana parkeri
GCAGTGAGCGGTCTTTATTACAGGAAGCTCCGAGTCTCACAATGATGTAGGGATGTAATATTTCTCCACATTCTCCTCCTGTGGTTCTGATCCGTCAGTGTGAGGTTGGTCCTCTTAGCGGTGTGCTGGCTCTCAGTGTGCAGTGATTATTGTCAGTCACATGCTGTGTTCCGTGTTCTCCAGCCGGGTGTGCGAGAGATTAGGGATGTTTAATACCCGGCTGGCCTGCTGTGCATGCTGGGAGAGCTATTACATATCTGAGGCACTTCCTGTCACATGGTCTCCCCTCCGGGGGTTTCCTCTCTATGAGGATGTATCTATAACTATCTAGGCCCCAGGTCTGAGAGTTTAGGGGGATGGGAAGCTGTGGGGATCTCCCCTCCTGGGAGGTGTCCATACGTTACTGGCTGCTATGGAGTGCTACAGTACAGGCCTGGAGGAAGCAGAGCTGCAGTTGTCCCCCACATGGAGGTGGCGAGTGACCGAGTCTCAGGACGTCCCACAGGAACCTTCCCATGGCTGTCCTGCCTTGGTGTGAAGACGGAGCATACACTAGAACCTCAGCTACAAGGAGCCAATGTACATGCGTCCAGCCAGTAGAGGTCTAAGATAGAAGACTATGGGACTGCGCTGTGATGTCATTGTACCCTGCGCTCCCTCATCCTCTCTCCTTACTCTTCTCCGCGCTATTCAAAGTGACTGACGCTCATCGCTCGTCATACCCGATGATTAGC
>NW_017309627.1:61540-61826 GCF_000935625.1 Nanorana parkeri
CTCTTGTATGAGGACAATGTCTGCTGATCCCGGAGTTCAGCCTGAAAGAGACCCGGTCTGGTCAGTGACAGTGTCTCTGTGACCCCCAAACACATTACACTCCCCTCTCCAGGGATCCCCTGACACTCCTTCCCCATCTGCAGCCTCCAGTGTTGGTGGGTGTCAGAGCCTAGAAGGATTGGTGATGTCCTCCTCCCCCATAATGCGTCAGTTCAACACCTAGACCTGAGCAATGCATCATGGGAGCAGGTTACTCTCTCCACTATATCCAAAGCCCCCGGGCATC
>NW_017309628.1:0-718 GCF_000935625.1 Nanorana parkeri
ACTTGACATTGTCCATGTTGGACTATTGAGAGGGGCACAGTGTCGGAGCACCTGAGGCGCTTCGCTGGTGAGGTAATTGGTCTCTCAGAAGATTCCAATTAACCAGTCCCCTGGAGTGAATGTCTTCTAAGATCAGGGGTGGGATGTCAAGAGGATAAAGGGGGAGGGGTGGGGGAAGGCCAGAGGAGCAGAAAGAGAGGTGTAGAAGAGAAAATTAAGAGAGAGAAGAAAAAAGGGTGGAGAAATTCACCAGGTCCAGAAGGGACCAATAGTACACCACTAACTTAAGACCAAAATCTGGTCGCTTCTTCTCTCCCTGTCTAGTAACGGTCAACCGACATACCCCAAAATATAGCAGGTGTTGTGTTTCACCCTAACCATTAGGTAGAACCTAGAACAAGTAAAGTAACATTTCAGACAATCACGACATATCGTACAACCCATGTCCTTTAGACTAAACAGTGTACACAATCCCCCACGGGCAATACCATGGTGCCTCAATGCGACCCGTAGGTGTAATGGCAACTATGTAGTTAAATTGGAAATATATAGTCATTAGTGGGTACAATGCAATTAATAATAGCAGTGGAACTATACCACAGCGGAACCTTCCATTGTATCCAGCCTCTCCTATCTCATTTCATTTCAGCAATGTACTTGCCGCCACAGACTGGGCATCGGGGGCACAGAGTAGCCTGAGCCCGCTCTGTGATATGGA
>NW_017309628.1:1997-5490 GCF_000935625.1 Nanorana parkeri
GGTAGAGATAGAGTCTTTTACCTCCCTCAGTTCAGAGCGAATGAGCTGTTGCATTTGGGCAGAAAATTGCAGCCAGTCCTGTCTCGTGGGCAGTGCTGCTAGGAGAGCCGAGGTTTCAGGCTGGGAAGGAGCGGCTTCCTGCCGCAATTCACCTCCGGCTTGAATTCCCCCTCTGAGTGCAGAATGCCACTCTGCCCCGTCTGTCATCGAGTCCTCCGTTATAGCTGGACTCTGGGCGGGTGATGACTGCGGTGTCGAGCAGGACGAGGAAGGGCTGTGTAGCCTCGGTTCTCCAGAGACAGTGCTCATCACTCGGGGAGCTCGTGGAGGCCGAACGCCCCGGCGCCATACTGTTTTTTCCCCCCGGAGCTGCCGCCGGAGCTTTTTGCGGCTTGAAGAACTTGGGCAGCGGCGGTTTGATCGGCTTGGCATCCCGGCCCGTCTTCTTCGTCTTCTTGGACATTTTGGAACGTGTGGGTAGTGTTGGATCGGGTGAATACGGTCGGCTGAGAGTTAAGGGGTAGCGGAGCTCCTGTGAAGCATGTCTTCACTTGGCCATCACCAGGACACGCCCCCTATATTAGACATTTTAAATAGTTTCATGGATTTAAAAAAATCTGATTTGAAAAACTCCATCCAATATAATAAAATAACTAGGGATGTTCAGATATCAGTGCCGATACTTGGCATTTTCACAAGGACTAACTGGGTTGCAGCGGTTGAAGCTAGGACTAGACATATGCGATTGGTCTCAGAAATTTCCGTCATTTGCAGATTCGGATATAGCCAAATCTCCGAATGACAGAAATGATGAATGAAAACTAATCTGAATTTCCGATAACGAAAATTTCGGAGGAAATTCGTAGTCTGCATGAATTTTCGTCCCGGACAAATATTTGTTGCAGCAAAGTGACATTAGAGAAAAGAAGAAAAAAAAAGACCTTTTAAAAACATTTTTTTACAGTCTTCAGAAGAGAAAAAAAAAAGTGTGAGCACCCCCCCCCCAATTCATATCAGGCCCTTTAGGTCTGGTAGGAATTTTAAGTGGGAACCCCACCCCTAAATAATGCATGGTCCCCCCTGAAATTCCAAACAGACCCCTGATCTGATTGAACGCCCCCCTTCCTGCGCCTTACCAGGCCACATGCCCACGGCATTGTGAGGGTGTCCCCATGCCAACTCGTCCAAACCCGAATGTAAACAGATGGGTGGAGCGAGCTGTGACGTCACGCACATTCCGCCCATTTGACATTCTCAGCTGTAAATAAACACAATAGCATTCGGGAGCTCCCGAATGCTATACATGTGCTCCTGAATGCCATTCGGGTCTGTGAGCTGAGGTGTCATAATACTATTCATATGACACCTCAGCTCACAGATCCGAATGGCATTCGGGAGCTCCCGAATGCTACGGTGTTCAATGACATCAATGAGAGTGTCAAATCGGTGGAACGAGCCCTGTGACGTCACAGCTCACTCCGCCCATCTGTTGAGATTCTGGCCAGAGATGTCATTTTGCGACTAGTCTTCATCCGGTTCGGACGGGTCGGCGTGCGGCAGGACTTTTTTTTATTTCAGCGGGCATCATGCATTGTGATTGACGCTGGATTACAGATTTTTCAATTAAAGGATTTTTTTCTAAAAGTGTGGTCTCTTTATTTAAATTGAATTGTAACCATTTAGTGAATGAGTAGGGGTACTTACATACTTATTCACAAGGGGGGGGGCATCTTGGTGCCCCCTTAATTAAAGAGGTACCCCAGTGCAAATAAGCGCCCCCTGCCCGCATCAATTCTGGTCTGGTATCGATTGGGGGGAGGGGGGCCTCACACTTTTTTTTTTAAGAAAAAAAGTAATATTTTTGTCTAATGTCACTTTGCTGCAACAAAAATTTGTCTGGGATGAACATTCGTAAAGACTACCGCTAACAAATTTCGTCCGAATCTGAATCCTGAAACAAACTGAAATTCAGACCCAAATCCCGAAAAAAGAAATAACGGAAAATCCGATCGAAAACAAAACGAAACAATTTTTTTGCTGGTGCATATGTCTAGCTGGGACCTAGCTCTGGCACTCCACCACTGTCCTGAAATCATTAGTCTGTATTGTTTTAGAAAAACTGTCACATGTCAATAAACAAAAAAGTATCAGTACTTGTATCTGTGAGTACTTGGACAAGTATCAGTACTTGTACTTGAAAAACATGACATCTGTGCATCCCGTACATATATTTATAAAAAAAAAATCATACATTAAAAACAGGGATGCACAAATCCCGGGAGCTCTGAATGCTCCTTACAAATGACAGCCGCCTCCTAACTTTTGAATTTTTCTCTAGTCTAGTCTTGGAGCTAGAAAAGTATCTGTACATGTACAGTACTTGCACTTGTACTGAGTACGGTACTTGGTATCTGAACATCCCAAAAAGTAACCAAACTTTTATTTAAAATAACACACCACAATTTGACAAAAAATAAAATTATATATAAAATGATATATATAAGCTGGATGGGAGCAAGCCGTAAGAGGGGGCACAGAGGAGCGGCCAGGACAAGAGGAGGAGCAGCGGGGACAACCAGGGTGGACATGGGGAGGAGCAGCGGGGACGGCCAGCGCGAACATGGAGGAGCAGGGGAAATGAGCAGCAGCGACTTAATGGAGCAGCGAGAGCACAGCTGTATCTTCTTCCTGCTGGGTGCCAGATGCAGACACAGAGTGCAGCTCACAGGGCCTCCCAGTGGGGAGGCCTCCCAGTGCAGAGCAGCGGCAGAAGAGTGAGTTTTAAGCTCTCCTCACCGCTGTGCACCGGCTGCAGGGGTCTGTATCATCGATTAAATCGATTCATTGTTGAAGCCCTAAACTGGAGAGGGAAACTGATTGGTTGCTATGGGCAACTGCTCTAGATTCTGTCTGCTCCAGTTTTGATAAAGTCCCCTTAATGACTTTAACTTGTAAAGAAGCAAATACATTTATTTCTATAAACACAGGGCATTAAAACCAACAATTATACATCTTACAGCCCAGTCAAGGCAAACTATTCAAGTCATTTTATAGTTTCTGATCCACTAAGGGATACCCCACTGATCAAAGTTAGACTAGAACAAAGTACAATTTAACTTGCAAATAATTAACGACCACAGCATTCTATTAATTATTATATATTGTAGAACATTTCCAGGGAAAAACAAACACACTAAAGCCCAGTTTGGCAACATGCATACAAAGAAGTTTCTTAAGCTGTCAGGGTCATTAGCACAACACCATCAAGGCTCAAACAGGTTTTGGGCAATTGGTTGCATGTTGGCCCCCAATGTTGGTTTGCCTTCTTCCCTTTACTGGTGCTTTCTCTGACTCTTCCTGTATTCCCGTTTTCTTTTTTGTGTCAGGCACATGCAGTGGCGTAACCAGAGTTCTGGGCGCCCGGGGCAGAATTTTTTTTCGCCCCCCCCCATTATATAAACAACCACTGGAACTGTACCCTGCACCCCCCCCC
>NW_017309628.1:5505-12710 GCF_000935625.1 Nanorana parkeri
GGGATGAAAGGAATCACGGCCGCGCCGACAAAACGGCAGGAAAATGTCACTTTCGGCATTTAGCCGAAAGTGCCATTTTCGGCCGGCGCCCCCCCTTCACTTTTCGCCCGGGGCCCGCGCCCCTGCTGCACCCCCGGTTGTTACGCCACTGGGCACATGCGCCAGTGTTCTCTTTGAGCTCTCAGGTACACTGTGCACTTGGCACCTGTATGTTACAGGCATTGGCAAACACTCTGATTGATCTGGCTTCCATTTTTAGGTAAATTTGTTTAATTATCAAGTTGTCCGATGTAACATTTGCTTTATCTCTACCTGTCTGGCCCTTGCTGCGATTCCTCATTGTTCCTCACATTTGTGACAACAACCTCTGGTAATTCCCCTGACTATGCTTCTGTCTTCTCCTTGGCACTGTTGTTGTTTGCATGGGTTTGACCCTTCAAATTTACCATTTAATCTGTGTACTCTAGTCAATTCAGCCCTAGGATTGCTAGTCTACCTGCAACAGTGGCTGAAAGACAATCTGCCCCAGCTGTATCACCTACTACATAGGTTCCTAGGCAGCTGAGAACCAGTGCACATACATAAAGCATATACTGTATATATTGTAAGAGGGACAGACGTAACCTAATATAATGACAGAGGTAAACCATGCAAAAGACAGGGAAACCCAGGAACAGTATAAGCAGGTTAGGCCTGCACATTTATTCAGCAAAGTAGCAAACAAAATAAAAAAATTTGACCTTACTTTAAAGTGTATCTAAACCCAAAACCAAATATTTAATGTATTGCAGCTTACCAAGTCTTAGATGTGGAGGCTGCTTAGTTTTCTTTTTTCAGGCTTTATTGTTCACCTGGTAATGCTGCAAATAAATTACTTCCTGTCGCTTTGTATCTACAGTAACTTTTCTAAGCTACCATTGGAAGAGCCATGGTTGTCACCCAGACTAGACTTAAAATGTCTGCTTTTATTAGTTTCCATTACATGATGGATTGATGGGACTATATGTTTGTAAAAGAGAGAAAGCATTGTTTATGCTGTCTGTTTAGCTCACAGGGAGTGACAAGGGTGCTGTATTTCTGGCAAGCTTACCAGGTATTTCATGTATTTACTCAAAATTGTCTTTGCCTGAAAAAAAGCAAACTAGTGAAGCCACCACATTTAAAGACTGGTATGATGTAATATATTATATTTTTGTTTCTGTGCTTAGTTTAGCCTTAATCAACTAGGGTGCCTTCTGGCTTCATCAGCAGGTGCTTCAAATTTTTTGCACGCCATCATGCCTTTCTATGATACTGGCAGGCCAGCTGCCAGCACCATGGAAACAAATTAAGCTAATCCAGCGAGGGTGAGATCTACTTAGAAAAGGACGGATGTTTGCCTCCATCTCCTGCCCTCTGACATACTGCCGCAGCTGTGACTCATGATGTGGTGGTAGGACTCTGATGTGAAGGGGGCTTCTGATGTAGACGGGATTCTTCATGTGAAGGGGAAACTCTGTTTTGAAGGAGTATGAAAGGGAGGCTCTTATATAAATAGGGGACTGTGATATAAAGGGGGGCTTCTAATGTGAAGAAGGGGGTCCTGATGTGAAAGGTGGACTTCTCATTTTAAGGAGGGCTTGTGATGTGAACGGGAGCTTCTGATCTGAAAGGAGGGTGCTCTGATGTGAAAGGAGTCTTGTGATGTAAATGGAGACTTGTTGTATGAAAAAGGGACTCTTATGTAAAAGAAGGGGCATTGATGAGAAGGAGGGCTTCTGATGTGAAGGGGGAGTCCTACTTTGAGAGGAGGGGATTTTGATGTGAAATGAGGGGCCTTCTTATGTAAAGGGGGCTCCTGATGTGAAGGGGAGTCCTAGTTGGAGAGGAGGAGAATCTGATATGAAAAGAGGAGGATCCTGATGTGAAAGTCCTGCTAATGTAAAGTGGTGCTCCTGAAGTGAAGGGAAAGCCCAATTTTTATAGCTTTTGCATGGGGTCCTATCTAAAAATGCCTGGGATAAGGGGCGTCATTTTTTTAAATTTAAATGTTTTACAATTTTTAAATGGGGTGCCTCTAGATTTTGCATACCTTTAAAGGGTACAATGACTGAAATATGTTTGATAAATGCTGGTTTAGATACACATTAACTTGTAACTTCTTTTTTAATTACCTCTTTAAATCCTCAACAGAAATGGGAACAATTAGTAATTTATTTATTTTACCATCCATTTACAAACTTTGCATTGTTGTTGGCTAGCGCAGGCTGCACAATTCCAACTGCTTCTGACCCTGGGGGAGGTGCAATAACTAGGTAATATAGGAAAAAATCTATCTAGGTATTATAGGAAAGAAAATGATCAGTCATGATCCACTTGCAGGATACAGACAGGGCTATTCACAAAAGGGTGAAGAGTTTGGAGAAGGCAGGAAAAGTGAACAATCTAGGACAAAATAGCTGATTTGTAAAAATTCTCCAATTCAGCTCCAGTTCAGTTATGTTGTCCTAGATTTTTCAATTCTCCTGCCTTCTCCAAACTCTTCACCCTTCTGTGAATAACCCTGTGAGAGTTATAACTGTTGAGCAACGTCATTTACATAACAATTTTATTCCTATGTACAGTACCAGAGCTGGATTACCCACAAGACAATACAGGCAGGTACTTATAGCTGAGTAGATGACCAGGGGCTTAGTTGCGACATCTGCAGTGTGCAATGAATGACCGTCACCTCCATTCTGTTAACCTGAACTGATAATATTTGTCCAGCATGGGGCATGGACAAAGTGGAACACCACTAGCCAATTTATCAAATGTGATGTCTTGTCAACCTCCTCATAGCAGCAAATTACTCTCTACATGATCATGTGACATCAGGTCCTTGCATCTCAAGTCATCAGATCACCCTCTATAGCATGTTCCAAGCAGCTGCTTTTCCTGCAAGCCATCTAGAGATCAGGCAGCCACCAGGGAGTACACACTGCTGGTACAAACAGACCCTACACTCACTGCAGGACACACTATAATCCCTGCAAGCAATCTTGATAAGCACACTTTTTACATAAGAACAGTTACCGATCAATGTTTAGGTACTAAGAGCATATAAAACAGTTCATGATTGACGTAACAAATATTGTTAAACCAGTAAGAAGGAGAAGGCTGGAGAGAGCCATTAATTACAATTTACAATTTGGATTTCCACTATTTTCATAGAAGCAGGCATTACAGAGGGTAAAAAGCATGTAACTATTAACCACTTGCTGACCAGGTGTTTACACCCCCTCCTGGCCAGGCCATTTTTCAGTATTCAGCGACAGGAAAAGTGAACAATCTAGGACAAAATAGCTGATTTGTAAAAATTCTCCAATTCAGCTCCAGTTCAGTTATGTTGTCCTAGATTTTTCAATTCTCCTGCCTTCTCCAAACTCTTCACCCTTCTGTGAATAACCCTGTGAGAGTTATAACTGTTGAGCAACGTCATTTACATAACAATTTTATTCCTATGTACAGTACCAGAGCTGGATTACCCACAAGACAATACAGGCAGGTACTTATAGCTGAGTAGATGACCAGGGGCTTAGTTGCGACATCTGCAGTGTGCAATGAATGACCGTCACCTCCATTCTGTTAACCTGAACTGATAATATTTGTCCAGCATGGGGCATGGACAAAGTGGAACACCACTAGCCAATTTATCAAATGTGATGTCTTGTCAACCTCCTCATAGCAGCAAATTACTCTCTACATGATCATGTGACATCAGGTCCTTGCATCTCAAGTCATCAGATCACCCTCTATAGCATGTTCCAAGCAGCTGCTTTTCCTGCAAGCCATCTAGAGATCAGGCAGCCACCAGGGAGTACACACTGCTGGTACAAACAGACCCTACACTCACTGCAGGACACACTATAATCCCTGCAAGCAATCTTGATAAGCACACTTTTTACATAAGAACAGTTACCGATCAATGTTTAGGTACTAAGAGCATATAAAACAGTTCATGATTGACGTAACAAATATTGTTAAACCAGTAAGAAGGAGAAGGCTGGAGAGAGCCATTAATTACAATTTACAATTTGGATTTCCACTATTTTCATAGAAGCAGGCATTACAGAGGGTAAAAAGCATGTAACTATTAACCACTTGCTGACCAGGTGTTTACACCCCCTCCTGGCCAGGCCATTTTTCAGTATTCAGCGCTGCGGTACTTTGACTGACATTTATTCTGTCATACAACGCTGTACTGAAATTAATTTTATACTATTTTTTTGGGACAGATAGAGCTTTCTTTTGGTGGTATTTAATCACAACTGGGGTTTTTATTTTTTTACTATATTTGGAACCAGTTGTTCAGAAACATGATGACTGCAAGTGCTTGGACAAACATATAAAGAAATATGTTGCTGGGTAATGTATATTTGTTTGATCTGCATTCATTATTGAAAAAAAGTTTGAGAGTTTAATACTACTTTAAATACACTCTGAGTAACTGAAGAACCTATGAAAAGTACACCTTGGGATCCATGTAACGCTGGTTACATGGAGGGAGGAATACAACTGTTGAAGGAGTAGAATCAGTGCCGCACTGTAGCTGTCCTCACTCCGGTGTTCTATCGAAAGCTCACTGCACAGAGCTCCAGTGTTTCTGAGCACCAGAGGTAGTTAGAGATCTCAATGAGTTGGAGCTTTCGATAGAACACCGGATCCTGCAGCTTCCTCCGCCCACCTCAGCTGCCATAGGCTGGGAGGAAGACTGCAGAGCTTCTACTGGCTGGAAGGACAGCACGTGAGAAGCAGGACACCTGGGACATGGAGGATACATTGCTTTTTTCTGCATTACACTGCTGGCCTCTGTACTCTGCATCACACCACTGGCCTCTGCTGTGTCACACCACTGACCTGGCGGAGTTAAGGGCGGGGCACGGTAGGGGTCAGGTGGGGCGACTGGTGGCGAGTAACTCTTAAGGCCTGGCTAGTAGCTCAGGACTTGAAATTTTGAGCCCTGTAATAGGGTATAACGATTGATACCTATATAATAAAGATTACAATCTATTAGCTTATAAGAAATGATACAGAAACAAAAGAGCTAACAATCTGTTAGCTTATAAAGAAAGATACAGGAATGGAAGAGCTTACAATCTGTTAGTTTATATGGAATGATACAGAGATAAGAGCTTACAATTTATTAATGTGTGAAAAATGATAGAGGTAGAAAAACTTGCAGTCTATCAGGGTATAGGTAGGAGATGGAAGAGAGGGTGGAAGAGCTTACAATCAAATTCAGTGGGGAAGTATACAGATACTAGAAGATATTACAGTCTATTAGAGTATAGGGAAATGTTCTAAAAGCAGAAAAGCTTACCACCTATTTAAGTATAAGAGAGGGATACAGAAGGGTGCAGAATTACAATTATAATCGATTATGTGAAACAGATTAATACCATTTGTGGAAAACATGGCTTCAGTTTTACTTTCAACTCACCAGAAGCTGGATAATCTTTGTGTGTGATAATCTGATGTTGGAAGTGCTCATTTCACACAGTTTAATAAATATATATAAACATCCCAAGTCGCATACTAGTTTTTAATTAGGCCATCAGATTGGAGACAGAATTGGACTGATCATAGGCACCCTAAGAGCCATCTCTGGATGGTGGCAAGGTAAGTATAATTGTTAGCATTACACCTACCTTTGTGTTTTCAGTCTTTATGTGTAAACTGGATCCCTGCATTTTGCTCTACAAGCAGCCAGAATAAATGGTCTTCTGCTTTATAGCCAATGGGGATTTTGTTTATAACTGGCACCCTGTAGAGCAGCACGCAAAAAGCAAAAACATATTGGCTGCGGAAGTTTGCATTTTAAGATCTCTTGATTGAAGGAACAGAGGTCATTGCAACACTCATAATTACACTTGCCTCACCCTATCAAGGATCTTTAAAACCTGGAAACCTTTTGCTTATTCAAGTTCTAATTGTTAACAAAAGAGTAAAACTGAGACTTTCTGAACCCTTATAATGAGCTTAGGGTTCATTAAGCAGAGAAGAGAAGAGTGAAAGTGTTTAGAAAATAATTGTAGTGCTGCATCATTTGCTAAAAAATATATTGTAGTGTGTAGGTATATAATAGCAACATGCAGACATGGCTGAGCCTTGCTGACCTCAAAGGCAACTCTATTGTTTTCAGGTACAATAGACTGTACTATATAAACAGAGGCATAACTAGGAACCTCAGGGCCCCGGTGCAAGAAGCCATGAAGGCCACCCCCCCCGGCGCGCTGCGGAGCACTGGCCTGCTGGGAGCTGTAGTCCCAGGAGGCAATGTCGGGGGCCTCGGTGGTTACTGGGCTGGGCCCTCTTCTTCCTTTCCAGGCCCCTGGGGGTATAGCAATGAAGGCATGCTGGGAGTTATAGTTCAACTACAACCAACATGCCTTCATTGTCCCTATAAACCCCTCCACATCAACCAGGGAACTACAAGTCCCATTGTGCCCTCATTGTCCCTGTACACCCCCACATATAAATCACCCAGGGAACTAGAAGTTCCAGAATGCAAGCCCCCTGCAGTAGTTCACTGGGTGATATGTGAGAGGTGTACAGGGACAGTGAGTGCATGCTGGGACTTGTAGTCCCCTGTATGACTAGAAGGCTGTTTTAATTAATTCCTCATGAAAATACTAGTAATACAATGGCATTATAGTGCAGTAATTTTCAAGTTCAACTATGTTCTATCCTATGTTTCTATAATGGCTTTGTATTACTAGTACTTTCATGAGGACAGTAATTAAAACAGCCTTCTATCATACATGGAACTACAAGTCCCAGCTGCACTGCTGACTTGTAGTTTTCTAGTAATACAATGTCATTATAGAACATGGAATAGAATATGGTCAGTTCCAAATTCAGCCATGTTCTGTTCCATGTTCTATAATGGAAAGCACTTACCTCACATGTCACGGTCCTCTCAGCTGAAGGAAACTCAAGCAGGCTGTAAAAAAAAAAACACAAACTACCGTGGGGGACAGCAGCCGAGAACAAGCAGGCGCGTCTCACTGTACTATCAGGACGGCTGCTGCTGGGTCCTCGCGGCCGTGTTCCCTGTTGGCCCGCCTGCTTCACTGCTGGCGACCAGCGCAACCCCCTCCCGCTCGTCCGTCTTCCTTTGCCGCTCCATTGAGCCCCCCGCTTGTTACTCCACTGCCGCGGTCGGGGCCCGTTCTTCCTTCCTG
>NW_017309628.1:13456-14267 GCF_000935625.1 Nanorana parkeri
TTGTAGTCCCCTGTATGACTAGAAGGCTGTTTTAATTAATTCCTCATGAAAATACTAGTAATACAATGGCATTATAGTGCAGTAATTTTCAAGTTCAACTATGTTCTATCCTATGTTTCTATAATGGCTTTGTATTACTAGTACTTTCATGAGGACAGTAATTAAAACAGCCTTCTATCATACATGGAACTACAAGTCCCAGCTGCACTGCTGACTTGTAGTTTTCTAGTAATACAATGTCATTATAGAACATGGAATAGAATATGGTCAGTTCCAAATTCAGCCATGTTCTGTTCCATGTTCTATAATGGAAAGCACTTACCTCACATGTCACGGTCCTCTCAGCTGAAGGAAACTCAAGCAGGCTGTAAAAAAAAAAACACAAACTACCGTGGGGGACAGCAGCCGAGAACAAGCAGGCGCGTCTCACTGTACTATCAGGACGGCTGCTGCTGGGTCCTCGCGGCCGGGTCCCCTTACCTCACATGTCACGGTCCTCTCAGCTGAAGGAAACTCAAGCAGGCTGTAAAAAAAAAAACACAAACTACCGTGGGGGACAGCAGCCGAGAACAAGCAGGCGCGTCTCACTGTACTATCAGGACGGCTGCTGCTGGGTCCTCGCGGCCGTGTTCCCTGTTGGCCCGCCTGCTTCACTGCTGGCGACCAGCGCAACCCCCTCCCGCTCGTCCGTCTTCCTTTGCCGCTCCATTGAGCCCCCCGCTTGTTACTCCACTGCCGCGGTCGAGGCCCGTTCTTTCTTCCTGGGCCCCCCCCCCCACCCGGGGGCCCCCGCCGCCCCGCGGGTGCACCC
>NW_017309628.1:14645-24879 GCF_000935625.1 Nanorana parkeri
CCTGGGCCCCCCCCCCCAAGTCCGGCGACCGCTGCAGCCCTGGTAGTTCCGCCACTGTATATAAACATCTGTATCACTAAATAAAGCCTTTTTCCCCCCTCTTATTGCTGGGCTTCATTAGTAAAAGTAATAGCAGCAGAAGACAATTATTCTTTGGCTCTTTTCCAGAGACTTATTTTGTGACGGGAAACTACAGTAATTTCAAATAAACACTTATTTGCAATGTTACATTACTTGGGCACTTGTAAGAGAAGGTATATTATATAACATGGCCAGCAACTCTACAATTATTTGACTTATCTTGCCTGTTTTGTTGACTTGCTATTTACCGACCTCTTCTACAAGTCTACTTTGTGTAGGTGTCAGGAAACCAGGGGTGTTACCTTCCCACAGGGTCAGCAGGCACGACGCAGGGTATGGGCCTCCCTCCAGCCTGGCAGAATCACTGGCGCCCGGGTTGCTGGTGTGCATGCGCGAGTCGCGCGGCGGGTGCGCATACGCATAGCACGCCTGCGCCCATTTAGGCCTCAGGTGTGGGCCTTGCTGGGGGAGGTTCCCACACACACACATACCCCCTCTCGCCTGACATTGGCTCTCGGAGAGAGGAGCCTCCTAGTTGCCTCGGTGACAGGGGGGCAGACTTACAACCCCTGGCTATAAAAATATGATAGGAATTAACTGTAATTATTATTATGCCAAAATACCTGTGTCATCCCTATGTATCAGGCCTCCCTAGGAATAAAGTTGCCTGTGCGCATTTGACATTAAAACACAATAGAGTGGTAGAATCCAGATAAATGTAGTTCCTGGTTGCTTTAGACTTACTATTAAAAATAGATCCATCTAATGCCATACTCCATACTATACCATACCATAACAAAGTCTGTGTTGACTTCATATTAATATTGAAATGCAGTATTTAGACAAATAGATACACTTAAACTAAATTAAGACAAATAAGCACAGGATCGTTTCTAGGATAATACATGCCGCCGATCAGCAGAACAGTGAGAGCACAGGGGATTTTTTTTCTGGTTAGATAAGAGTTCTGGTTAGTTGAATACCAGATAACAAAGAGTTTACTATTTGATTTTCATGTAGACATTGCAGGGAATGGTCTACTGAAAGAGATTTCAGAAACTTTAACGAAAGTGCTCTTAAGATTCTTTCTGTATCAATATTTGCACTCTTTTGTGATGATAAGCGACATAACCAAGCAGTTGTAAGCCAAAAAAAATGACTCTTGGTTTAAATGTGGTGTCAATAGATAATGACAACACTTTGGTTATCCCCAAATCCTAAGCCTATAGATTTTCTCAAAAGCTGTGTCTTTTTGCTGAAGTAGGGATGTCTGGATTATAAAACTGCCTGAGCAGATTTACAATTTTTTGGTGTGTAAGACAGTTCAAACATATTTATTTAAATGCACATATGCTTTAATATACTGTGCCAAATTCACAGCTCATTCAGTGGAAAACAACCAGCGCAAAGGTCAACAACATTTTTTTTCATGCCTGACAATCAGCTACATTTGTTTCAACATCAAGTACCTCAAGACTGCTCTAGTGTGGCGCATTATTAAGGAACAATGAAAGCATACAATGGTGCTTCAAAATCTCCCAAATTTTGCCAAGATTTGCCAAACTCTAAATTTTGCTCATCCCTAGATTTCTCAACTTCCTGTAACCGTTTTATATTCTTTCATGAATGCTAAAAAAAATTGCTTTACTTAAACCAATGTGGGTGAGATTTATACTTCACTATCCCATAATAATATTTTTGGTATAATCCACTTATATATTCTTAGTGCAGATTGGCACAAGGTCTGTCAACCATGGCCCTATGGTTGTCCATGAATGCACAACAGAGAAAAATGAAACACCAAAAGCACTGACTTTTGGTGTCCTGAGAAAAACTATTGCAGTGAAATTGACCAAATATACAAGGCTGCCCTTTGTAAACCTGAATGATGGCAGCTTTTTGTGAAAGCTCCTCCCCCGTTAAGCAATTATCTTAGCCCAACCTATTGCTAGCATCTGGTGCTGGCAGAGACATACTGTCACTTTTTTTTTACTCTGTAGACCAATAGGCAAGAAGAGAGAGAGATACAGTAGTTTCAAGTTTCTTGAATTTCAGTGAGTCTTCCTGTTTGACTGTCATGTCATGTCATGATATACTACCTCCTATAGTATATGTCATGTCATGTCATGATATACTACCTCCTATAGTATATCTGTAAAAAATAAGTCAAGGCAACTGGACTTGCTGTATTTTTCTTGAAGATGTTTCACTCGTCATCCAACCAGCTTTCTCAATTCAGAATGACTTGTACAAAAAATTATCTGGGAATAAATATGATGAATGTCGCTCCAATCCACATAATCTGTTAGTCGCAACCAGGTGTTGATTGCATTTGCATAATTGGAGTCTAGGAGGTGTTATTAACCTGCCCAGATTGAGGTGTTAAAACAGCATTGTATGAGGCAGACAATAGATGTCTCACCCCCCCCCCAGGAGTGACCTTTTTCCTTTAGATGTAGGTATACTGCCAAATCCTGACCAGAGGGTTTTGCTCTTCTATGCCGTGCCATAAGCTGGTGTAGTTGCTGTTTTGTTTCACCGACATACAATTCTGAGCACTCCTCACTGCACTGGACTGCATATACAATGTTGTGCATCTTGTGTTTTGGCGTTGGGTCTTTTGAGTGAGCCAGTTGTTACCTCAGTGTATTGCTGGGTTTAAAGCAGACAGGGATGTGATGTTTTTTAAAAACCCTTCTGAGCTTCTCAGACACCCCAGCTACATATGGGATGACCAAATTCTTCCGTTTGTCATTCTTTTCACCCTCACTGGTACTCTTGGAGGAGGACCGGTTTAAAAGAGGTAATTTATGTAAAAATGGTGAAGCCAAGCTTCAATAGAGGTGTAGGGGGGAGACATCTATTGTTTGCAACAATGTGTTTGCATACAATGCTGTTGTAACACCTCTCTCTGGGCAGGTTAATAACACCTCCTAGACTCCAATTATGCACATGCAATAAACACCTGGTTGCAACTAACAGATTATGTGGATTGGAGCGTGTGTTGCGATATATCTTATTGGACTTTTTCAGACACACATAGATTTGTAATAGAGGCAGAGGTTTTGTTTGTTTATTGACAGAGAGCTGGTTCTACATAATGGAAGGTGCCATCTAAACAGACCAAACTGTTTTTTTCACAATGGTATGGCTTTCCTGTATTGTTTCTCCATTATTCGTATCACAATGGGATGGTGATATGGGTCAGTCTTGCGTAAACAGTCACACCTAGCCTGGTCAAGACTCAAATCAAATATGGACTACTGATGGCAATTTATGATACAACGCTGCCACCTAGA
This sequence comes from Nanorana parkeri, assembly GCF_000935625.1. Classification (NCBI taxonomy): domain Eukaryota; kingdom Metazoa; phylum Chordata; class Amphibia; order Anura; family Dicroglossidae; genus Nanorana; species Nanorana parkeri. The sequence continues at coordinate 18,026 of NW_017309628.1, forward strand.
GGTGGGAAAGTGAAATGCATGGTATTTCATTTTCCTAAAAGTGAAAGGGGCAGTGCTTCTAAGTGGGAGGCCAGTTTTCTCTCAATAAAAAGCCAGTAGCTGAAAAGGTTGAGAGCACTTCACAAGACGAGGGCTTCACAGGAGGGGGACAGTACGAAGGGGCTTCACAAGACAAGAGGACTTGCTTCAAGACCAGGAATTTCTGTTTTAGTTATAACATTACAAAAAAGAGACATTTTTACACCCATAAACACATCATAAAAACAACAACAACGGACCATTTCCAGAAGGGGAGGAACAAAAAGCCACATACAATTTCTCAGTGTACCAATTTACATAAATGACATCTCTTCCAACAATACAATTAGAAAAGGAGTCTCACATTATACATATACACCATCACTATATTCAATCAACATGTCCCACATTTTACCATATTTACCCATGCTACCTCGATGTTTAAACATTATTTTCTCAAACCTAACCACTCTATCTAATTCTTTCTTCCAATCCTCTGTGGTGGGAGGCGTTGCTGAAATCCACTTAGACGCTATACTTTGCCAAGCAACAAACAGTGCCCTCGATATAGCCACTTTCACATAGTACTCCACATTAAGAAATCCAAGAATACCCAAAATACAAATATTGGATTATTAGAGATATGAACTCTAAAAGTTATATTTATTGTGTCCAATATTTCTTGCCAGTACCGTTTCAGCTTCGGACATTTCCAAAGCAGATGTATCAACGAGCCTGGTTCAAACCTACATTTAGAGTCCTATCTTATGTAGGAACTCAGGGGTTCGATATGTTCTATGTATAATATAAAGTTGTGTTAGTTTATGTGATGCATATGGTGAAACTAATTGGATTGAATGCAACGCCTCCCTCCAGAGAGTATCTTCTAATGGGCCCAAATCTGATTCCCAGCCCTCTTTACATTTTATAGGTGATTTATTCAAAGCCCCCCCGGTAATAATTTTGAATACATTTTTGAAATCATCCCTCTTGTCATAGTTGCATGAAAAAGTTTATCTATAGCCATATTTGTAGTAATGTATACATCTCGTAAACCTGGATGTACCGTGAGCGCATGTCTCAATTGTAAATATTTATAAAATTGGGCGTTGGGTAATGAATAAGTTACTTGTAATTGCTGAAATAACGTAGTACAATCTGATCATATACTTGCGTCAATGTCAAAATCCACACTTTTTTTCCACACTCCAAATCCTTGGAGTTTATTTACCTCATATATTTCCCCATGATCTCATATTGGAGTATATATTGTAAATTCAGGGATATCCATTAAACTTTTAGATAATTTCCACATTATACCAATTCATCTCCAAAGACATGCTGGTAGGTTAATTGGCTCCTCTCTAAGTTGGCCCTCTTTGTATGCATGTGAGATAGGGACCTTAGATTGTAAGCTCCTTAAGGGCAGGGGCTGATGTGAATGTGCAACTATGTAAAGTGCTGCGTAAATTGTCAGCGCTATATAAATACCTGTAATAATAATAATCTTATATTTAAGTAAATATTTAATGAGAGAAACACAGAGGCTGCCATTGCATTGGCCTAATTCCGCTAATTATCTGGCTATTAATTTCACTCTCTGGCTTTATTACATTCTAAGTTACTTATCCAGATCAAGCATGCAGATCAGGAAAGTCACAGTAAAGTCAGAACTCCTTGTTTTCTTACTGGGGTAAGGGCTTGAAGGAAGAGGTTCAACCTGACAGCCAAGCAACTAGCATTTGCAGAATGACCACAGATGCCCATACAACACCATTGGAGGATACTAAGCAAGAAAAAAAATGTAACATGTTGAGATGTTGAGGCTTCTTGTTGCTCCCTTACCTTGCTGCACTGGGCATTGGCCCATAACTACTAGGATGATAGATATAGCTCTTTATGCAGTACAGTATATACTGTCCATTTACCAACTACTTTCAACAGAAGGGATAGTTATTGATCTCTGATATGGACACATCATAAAGATGTAGATCACCAGCACTCTTTTCTTTTGCTTATTTTTTAAAGAAACATGTCACAAGCGTCAATTAGCCAATGTTTCGGGCCACGCAGGGTCCCTTCTTCAAGGTGACATAGTGAAGAAGGGACCCTGCGAGGCCCAGAAACGTTGGCTATTTGACGCTTGTGACATGTTTCTTCAAAAAATAAGCAAAAGAATTGAATTCTTTTGACTAAGTGCAGGTGATCTCCATCTTTACAATTTTGGAAAACACGGCGTCATCCGTGTAATCACTACGAGCACCATGACCACTAATCAAGGTGCAATCGCTGTAAGGAGTGCAGGTGACACATTTTAACATGATATGGACACATAACGTTGCTCAAAGTATTTCCTGGTGTTTTAAGAAAAATCAGATTATAAACGAATCATCAATTGCACTTACGCATTCCAAAATGCATCATGTACTCATTTTCTGGCTTATTTAAAAATACAGTGCTAAACACAATAATTAAGTGCAAAGCACAGCACCCAATCAAGTTTCCTACATGGTCTGAATGGTTGCTATGGGTAACTATACTTTTTGTTTTTAATTTATAATATTGCTTATATGTCTTTAAAATGCAGTCAGTTGCACATCATTTCAAAAGCTGATCTTGTAATACTTTCATGTCAGGTTTGTATATTCCTTGCATTTTGTAACCATGATTATTAAAATTGTTTAGGTTTAAACTAACTGTTTTTGTGCAACAACAATCGATCATCAGTCACAGAGCCTTTTCACCATGACTGAAAAAAATATCTTTCCATCAGACCAAAATTGTTGTCTGTGTCACATAAAGTTTCACTACCCAAGGATTCGGGTCTGCTTTACCCAATAAACCAAGTGTCACTCAATGATTCGAAATGGAAAAATGTGTCTTCTTGAGGTTCAGAAACGGGATGTGGAATAGGCAATTATTAGACCTTCCATGTTATTGGATGCAAGCTCTGTCCTCCTCGATTGCCTTATCGAAGTGAACGGTCACCAGGAATTAAATGACTGTGCCATCCATGAGCCAACATCTCAGCCCACAATGTAGATAATGACCCTGGATAATCATGGATGCCTGAACAAAAATAACTTCATACTGATATCATAAATAATATTTGGACTTTGCTAAACCATCTGACAGGTTTCTCACAGACTGCTAATGTACATGTTTAGATCTACACCCTAAATGGGGGAAATTAACAAATCTTCTTGTTCCATTATAATAACTGGCATGAGTGATGTGGTCCACAATTTACAAAGCATATAGACCTGTTATAGGTCTATCTAGCTCTTCTATGCTCTATGATGTGCCTGGCACATATATGGTATAGAAAATGGAGCAGATCACTCCTAATTAACAAAGAGGCATTGGGTCCACTTTGTTAATTAGGGATAGGAGAGGCTCTATTTTTTCAGTTTAGAAGAATGGCACAGGCCTTATGCCTGAGCCACTCTTTGCTAATACCTTTGAACCCCCAACTCCCCAAATGTATCACTGCAGTTGTGACACATCTTCTCACCTTGATAAAGGGACCCTGTGTGGCCTCGAAACGTTGGCTTCTTTCATTGTGACGATCTGTCCAAATAAATGGACATATTGAATGATATTACTGAGTGCTGGTGATTCTTGTCTTCAACCTTGTGTCTGCACGGCGCCATCCGTGGTCATCACTGCAAGGACCATTATTGTACAGGCCGGGAGCGTTGTGAGGAGTGCGGAGGGACTTTCTATCTATCCACACCTTTTTCATAAAATACTTTATTCACTATTTTCATTCATTTTTGCTATTAATCTCCCCCAGCCTCTTTCAGCCACTTTGTCACACGCACTTGCTCCAGTGTTGGCTGCACATTATTGATTTTCTCTGGCTTACCTGATGGTAACAAAGGTGGACCATGTCTGCAAAATGTATGTTGGCATCGCCAAGTGTAGTCTCCAGCATGGGCACACGTAACTGGGTGACAAGGCAGTTGCACTGTTGGAAAACAGTTATCACCCTATAACAGGAAATGCCTCGAGGACTCACCTCTTTAGGGAAGCCTATTCCACCTCCTCCTAAAAACTGAACATCTACTCCTTCAATCAGCTCATCCCACACAGTTATTAGCATCTGTATCACTTGCCCCTCCTTATAGATTGTGATTATGTGCAGGGTTCTCCTAATCCTTGTGTATGGTATTGTATTTTAATTGTACTGTCTCCCCATATTTTGTAAAGCACTGCACAAACTGTTGGTGCTATATACATTTTTATTTTTTTACTTTTTAACATTTTTATTTATCCGATTATCTTTTACTTTTTAATGTTTTTTATAATTGTTTTATTTAATTTTTGTATTTGTTATAATTTTTTATATTATTTGTTAATTTTTTAATCTTACTATCTTTTACTTTTTATCATTTTAATTATTATTTTTTACTTATGTTGACCACCTGCTACTTCTAGCAAAACTCCACTCACTTGGCTTCCAAGACTCTGCAGTCTCATGGTTCTCCTCCTACCTATCTAAGCGCTCCTTTAGTGTCTCCTCCTTTTCGCTACCTCTCTCCATAGGGGTCCCCCAAGGGTCTGTCTTTGGACCTCTTCTCTTCCCTATCTACATCTCCTCCCTTGGTCAGTGGATAATACCTTCTCTATGCTGATGACACTCAAATATATCTCTCCACTCCACAACTCACCCCTTCCCTGTCCTTGCGCATCACTAATTTACTAACGGACATATTAGTCTCCCCCGCCATGACTCCACCGCCATGTATCCTGGGCTCCTGGGACATCCATGGCAGGTTTTAGCGGGGAGAGTGGAGGGCAATCAGTGAACATAAGTCCACTGATCATCCCTGCAGTAAATTAAGTCAAAAGCGCAGAGCTTGTTGTCACTCCCTGTTTCAGCGTTATCTTTCGACATCCGCTGTGGCCGAGGAAGAAACTAATAAAGTATGATTTGTTTTTAGTGTATTAATTTATATCCGCGCTCAATGGGTGATCTGTATTGTATTATAGGGTTAATTAAAAGCTGCTGTACTATAGACAACTAGGTCCAAGAATGTTTTAACTGAATATACAGCGCTAATAGTTCAATCGGTAACTGTAGGAAAGACTAACTATAAGTGTATAGACACAAAGTGATTTAAATAAATAAATTAAATCACTATAGTGAAATAGGTGCAAACCTTCATATATAAAAGGGAAAATGTGCAAATCTATAAAGCCAGTGGCATCACAAGGGGGGTGCGGGGAGTTCGGCCCGCACCCGGGTGATACCATTGGAGGGGTGGCACCAAAATGACTTGCAGTCATTTTGGTGTCACCCCCCTCTGAAAAGTCGGGCGCTCGGTCATGGACCGAACACCCGACAGTATTAGGAGAGAGGAGGGGACCCGCCGGCATACCTTATCCCGCCGGGTGGCTGTTTCCTCCTCTCTCTGCCGGCGTCCATCACCAAGATGGCCGCCGGCAGGTATCAGGATACTGCAGGGCGTGCGTGATGACGTCATCGAGCACACGTGTGATAAAGTCACGCGCATGCGTGCTGACGTCTCGGCGGGGTGACACTCGTACACCGCTCCGGGTGTCACCCAGCCTCAGGACGCCCCTGTATAAAGCCAAACAATAAGTATGCATGCGAGTCAATAGGTGCCACACATTAAACTAAATGAATACTCATGAAATATACTATAATATTGTAGATACAAAACTCTATAGAGTAAATAAATATTGTACAAATTGGGATTTGTTAAATGTGCATCAATCCTCATCACATTGAATGAATGAATGCATGATGAATATATTATCCTTGAACCTTCATTTAGTGAAATAACAAATAACTAAATAAATAAATAAATAAATTGTGATTTATCCCTGCTGTGAAAATTAAATCACAGTTCAAAAAACAAAGTCTCTGTGAAGATTGGCTTTGCTTCAGTGCAAATAATAAAGCCTCCAGGTGCTCAGATGTTTAAATAAAACTTTGCTGGAGTTCGTATTGGTGTCAACACATCCAGCCCCTTCAGAGTGCGTACTCACTGCAATATGTTGGCTGTAACAGACAGCCACAAACGTTTTTGTCTGATGGGACACGCTGCTGCGGCGTCTTTAGTAAATAACCCTTTACCATCAATCTTTGCCTGGGGTTACAGCAAAGAAATATTCGTCTTTCATCACCAAATCTAAATGTCGTTGTTTAACCTCCGAGAACAGAACCGTTTTCTAGCAAACTTGCAGCTCTTGTAGCATGCAGTTCCGACACACTGCACTTGGCTTCCAGGTGATTCAAGGCTTAATAGGCAGAGCTGTATAATTCCTCCCTGGCAAACAGCTTCTCCCCCAGTGATCAGCTTGATGACATCAGCGTGGTAACTCGCTGATGTCATCAAGCTGAAAGGTCATCTCTTTAGGGTCCAATAGATCCGTAATGTCCCCTTAAAGAGAAATGGTCACTTCTATTGTGCTATTAAATAGAAAGCTCTGCAATTTGTCACCATTTCACGGGCATGTGTGCAGTTTTAGTGCTTGACATGATTGGGACCTATTTACTTGACGCAGCCTCATCATTTATATTTTACGAAACAATTGGGTTAACATGAATATGCAACATCAGGGGAAGGAAATAACAGCTCAGAAACTGGAATTGACAAAATCCTTGTCACTTCCAGTTTCATTCAGAGCAGAGATGATCATCGAACAGATTATTCTTTTACAAGATGGGGTTTTTAGCCAATGTCCAACCCCACAAACTGGACTAGGGTGCCCGTAGTAGGTCTTTCACATAAAACGACAAAGTTCTATCGATACTAATTCCCTTAATGCTAAAGTTTAATCTGTCTATATTATGTCTTCACTAG
>NW_017309628.1:25070-36047 GCF_000935625.1 Nanorana parkeri
TATGTCGTCTCCACCCCCCCCCCCCCCCCCCCCTTCAACACTCTAATGAAAATATTAGTTTTCAGCTTTTATTACATACATTAGTTTAGACACAGTGATGTGACTAGGTCGCTGATCTTTTTTATGCAGTGCAGGCAGTTCATTACTGGTGGAAGGGGTTCACAGGGTGCTGTACATAGCTTTCTGAAATTATCACAAAACCGTGTCCTTAGCCCTGGTGCAAGCAGTGGGTTTCCTCTTGAGAGGAGTTATGCAAATATTAAAATACCTTGATGTGTGTATGGAAACAACTTAAAAACAAGGCAACGGCGCATGGCATGTGCATTGCGGTGCACTGCAGTATAATTGCATTGCACGTTACTAACAATGCATTTGGGTGCCATTCAAGATGAATGGCACTGCAACAAACCATGATTTATCATGCATTGCAGTAATGCGAGAATGTGAAAGCCACCTTAAAGTGATCTCAAAGTCAAAATGTTTTTAAGCTATTTTAAAAACTAATAAAATAATTTAGAATGAATTATGCTACTTGATGTTTAAAAGGTTTAGTTTTCTGGTGTTTAAAGTTATAGCCTGATATACTATTTTAGGGTGGCACCTTTCCCTTGCAGGTGAAGCTACCAGATGGACAGTTGCTGTGGACTGCTCTGTCCCTTGTGATCTTGTACTGGACAGGAAATTAAGGGAAGCTGAGCTGAGAGAATTGGAGCTAGTTGTTTGGAAACATTATGGCTGTAAGAGTATTTAAAGAAATACTTTGCTCAGCAATGTGTATTTGTTTGATCTTGATTCATTAGTTCAGAAAATGTTTCAGAGTTTAATACAACTAATGAATTTGGAAATATTTACTGTTGTAAGAAGATGTTCAGTATGTTTCAGCACAGAAGAGGAGTCTATACAACTTTGCAGGTCAAAAGAGCAGCCTGTACATCTTTGCAGGTCAGAAGAGCAGCCTGTACATCTTTGCAGGTCAGAAGAGCAGCCTGTACATCTTTGCAGGTCAGAAGAGCAGCCTGTACATCTTTGCAGGTCAGAAGAGCAGCCTGTACATCTTTGCAGGTCAGAAGAGGAGACTGTACATCTTTGCAGGACAGTAGAGGAGCCTGTACAACTTTGCAGGTCAGAAGAGCGGCCTGTACAACGTTGCAGGTCAGAAGAGCGGCCTGTACAACGTTGCAGGTCAGAAGAGCGGCCTGTACAACGTTGCAGGTCAGAAGAGCGGCCTGTACAACGTTGCAGGTCAGAAGGTAAGTCTACACTTTTAAACCATAAAAATGTACCACCCCTTGCTTACCTTGATGCTATGGAAGCATTATAACACAGCAAGTGTTCAGACAGGTATTAAGCACATGCTGACAGACTGCTATTGCCACATCAAAGGTGACTGAGGGCAACATGTGGCCTCTGCCTCTCTAGTTGTGGAATATTGCCTAATGCTGAATGTAAAGCCTAGCTTTCTTTTTTATACAGACATGTATTTGACAAGATATTATTTTTTAGAAAGAAATCAGCACATTAATAGTATTATAGTGACAACTTTAAATAGGACCCACATACCAAATATGAGAGATAATGCAGTGCAATAATGATGTTCACGATATACAAACCCAGACAAATCAAATTTTAGTTTAGTTTAGATTAGTCAGTATACCAAGAGCCTAGTCAGCCCTCAGGCGGCTTATACTGTATACTTGAACATTGCAAAGATCATTGATTAGAAATCAACATCAGCATTTAGGTGCTAATTGATTGGTTGATATATGGTAGGTAGCTCTAGCAGGCTTATTCAACAAAGCAGCACACAGTAGGCTCAGGTACCTGTGAGTTGGCTAAAATGTGTTAGATAGAGCAAACTGCAGGTCGAGTTGCAGTACAACACTGCTGTGGGCCTGTTGTCGATATTGTCTTGGTTTCTAATTAATTACCATGCAGAGCATGCAGGGAGGCTCTAATATGAAAACTCTCATAACAAGCATCTGGCAGTATAGTGACAGTTTTTTGTCCCATGCAGCATTCTTTCGTAATAGGCCTGTCTCTCAACATCTAAAAAAGTATGAATAATGAAAGCACCACAAAATTATAGTTGATCCAGTATAGATTGGATCTATGCTATGCAATTAACACATGCTATTACACAGCGCACCTAGTGCACTACTTTTTTTCACCGTAACACACAGTATTGCGGTACTAAGAGTTACGCTGCAACGCATGGCTGCTCAAATGATTGGTGATGCAGCGCACCTAGCAAACGGTAACACATGCTAGGTGCACTGTGTAGTAGTGTTCATTAAAAGCATTGGTATTACGCAATTAATACATCATTATGGTGTTAATGGGTGCTTAAGCTGTGGACAGTGCAGGTGCAAGACTGATATCAGCCTAAACCTTACATTTTTGTTCTTGTTGTCCAGTTATCCATCAATCATAGTCAGCACAAGCCCTGATGAAGGGAGAGTTTCGAACCCTCGAAATGTGTTGGCAATTACCTTCTGACTCTTTATCAAGGTTAATAAAATTATACTGGGCCAACTATATTTTTGTGGAGCTCTCATCCTTCACACTTTTTTTGGATTACTTAGAAGACCCATGGGTTACCCTGGATGATAAGGATCTGCCTCTTAAAACTGGAGATCACACCAGATCTCCATGGTACTTGCGTGTTGTAAAGTAGCCACCGCTCCAAGCTCCCACCTGTGATGGACTACAATCACAATATACATTTTTGCAATTGGGTACTTGAACGCATTTTTAAGATTTAACTCCGGAGTTTGGCGTCAGTTTAAGGTAGATTTGCTGGCAAAAACTCTGCAAATCAGGATGGGTTTGGCGTATACATGGGTTGCAATTACCTTTTTCAGATCTCTAGTGCAATTATTAGTTACAAATTGCAGTAACCCATCCAGAATTACTTGACTAAGGAGGACTACAAGATTAATCCTAATTCATACTATGTGTTACAACACTTGGCACACGCAACATTTCAAATGCCATACACAGCTAGCTGCAGCTTTGCTTTGAGGAACTACAAGTCCCTGCAGTGACCGCCAAAGCCTTCTGGGATATGTACAGCTCAATCATACGAAAGATTCAAGGAGTCTAGTTCTGCCAATGTTGTCCACTCTCCTACAGCGCAATATTATTTTCTGTGTATACAAAGCATAATAACACCCATGTTTACCCTAGGGAGCCTTTGAGGTAAAAACCTGACACATCCTCAGGGGATATACCGGAGAGAAGTACAAATGCTGAAGCACGTTTCACTGTAACAAATTTAGCAGCAAAAACAGGCTGCGTATTTATTGTCTTTTTTATCGCATTTATGAGACTGCATCAATTAACCCTTTTAGAACCAGAGAACCAGAATATATTAAAGTCTATATAATAAGAAATAAAGACCGTTAGACCACAGCACTGAATAAGAATTCAAACCTCACTGCTCTGATAAATAAACTGCCTGATTACTACGAGTTACTTCATCATAGTGCTTAGCCGTACCTTAGTAAATAAGCCTGCCTGTGTCTCAATAGATCATTACAATTTCTATTCTAATTCCAAAAGAAAAGGATTTACAATCCGGAAAGACTGTCATCAAAATGCCTATCTTGGCTTCACATGGTCAATAAAACCCTTCTCCATAATGGTAATGTGCACAGTAAAGGGTTAAAGGTCTGTTGTCCCAAGCCATTAGGCTTAATTATGACGTGCTAGAAATGTTATGCTAACAGGAAAAAGAAAATCCTCCGAGAAGGCTATGGTTAATAATGGTTAATAAACCAAAGATGTTAAGGGTTAAAAATGGTTGAGGCATGGATAAATATACAGCAACGGATGAGATAACTGAGATGCTGTGTGCAAAATGGGTGAAAGGCACTACAGTACATTAGAATGGTTGACGGAATAAAAGAATGGTCTGCAGATGCTTTTCATCAGCATAAAAGTCCAGGTGAAATAGCAGCACATGCAGCCTGCATGGAATAAAATGGATAGCAATAAGACAGAGGACAAAAGGAAAAAAAAAAAAAGGGGGGGGGGGGGTAGACTGGGTAGCTCACCGCTTTCTGCAGGGGCTGCTAAGGCCTTTTCGGGGTTGAAATACGACATGGAAACCACCAGGATAAACAGGGGGTCCAGTCTCAGCATCTTAGGGGGACAAATTCCTGGGTCTTGGAGAGATCAGACTCTGCTACAGCACAAAATGAAAACAAAAAAAAAAGCACAAACAGAATTCAGTGGACATCATGAATGCAGATTGCATGCAATGCTTTAACCATCACAACGTAAGTGCACAAAGTATGCGCGTTTAAAATCCCCAGCAAACTAAAGGACGTGGCTGAGGGATGCAGCGTCTGTGTAGCTCTGTGCGTATTAATTATGTCAGTGCCCCTATTGTGCATGCTTAAAATCATTCTCACAAACAGAGATAGAGGTTAAAAAAGGGCCAATCGCTTGCCCATGTCTTACCTGTTTCCCCATTGGTATGATGGCATTGCAGACTGCAGGTCTCTAGGTCTCATAGCAAAACAAAAAAAACCTTGCTTGTCAGATGGATAGAAGGAAAACATTCATACACAGAAGGATGACAGAGAAAAAAAAATCCTTTCTGGGGATGCAGGCAGAGGTAACGTGAGTAGGGATGATTTTATGTAGTAGTATTATACCTGCCTGCTATGTGGTCTAGAAAAATGCACCCAGCGACAGACACATGGATAAGGCAATCCCTGCATGGATGTGTGGATGATTACAAAAATAATTTCATGATTCAAATGATGTATTAAATAAATATAATGATGCTGAGATTGATATTTTTTTCTGCTCTGTATGTTGCAAGGGCCCCCTTCTATGTGATGGATAGGAGACCTTCCTTTTGTCCCGCCTCCACGTCTTTAGTTCTAAAGATAGAGATTGGCTGCCAGCGATGTCATTTAGTATCCCTGGTAAAGGAGATGCTGTAGAGAGGAGGGAGAGAAGTGTCGTCATGGAGACCTTCGTGGTCGCAGCCTCAGCAGCAGCCTCAGCAGCAGCACTAACGGGGGAAACTGCAGGAGAACGGCAAAAGCTAATTTGGTAGAAAGGCAGAAGATGACTTAACCTCCATTGTGGCAATGGCTGAGACAGTTTAGAGGGACTGAAAAGATATGTATGACTCATCAGGTCCTTCATGTGATTACCACATCTTAAAAAGTGACATTAAAATTGTGCTACAAGGGGTATCAAGTGCCAGCTAATCAATATATTGGCCACCTTTATATATTACCTGGACAAGCAGCAACAATACTGCAATTTGCTGTGAATTCTACTGTAAAGTCTGTCTGTCATGTCATATTGTACATATATATATACAGGTGAAACTTGAATAATTAGAATATCGTGCAAAGTTCATTTATTTCACTAATGCAACTTAAAAGGTGAAACTAATATATGAGATATTTCAAGCCATGATTTGTCATAATTGTGATGATTATGGCTTACAGCTCATGAAAACCCCAAGAACCCCAAATCCACAACCTCAAAAAAGTAGATTATTACATGCAAATCAATAAAACAAGGATTGTACATAGAACAATATCGGACCTCTGAAAAGTACAAGCATGCATATGTACTCAGTACTTGGTTTGGGCCCCTTTTGCAGCACTTACTGCCATTACTTTTGCACGATATTCTAATTATTCGAGTTTCACCTGTACATAATTCTAGCCATGCATCTCTAGTAAAGCTTGCCATACACTGCTCAGATTTTGGAATCCTGCAGAAAATTCAGGCAGTGTTTGGCGGTCTTGTTGGCTCCCCTATCGGCACTCCTCTATTATAACTTTAAATAATGTGGTCAGGTAACACATGGTATTTGTATTCGGTGGCAGCTCACCAGGTGCTCAGGAGTCACAATTAGTGAACTCTTACATAATATTAGTCCAAATGTTTGGCAACTTCAGACCCTCAGCTGATACTTCACCTGATGAAGGACTAAAGCTGACCACACACTGCTCCAATTTCAGGCAGTCAGTTCCGCTGACTAGGATGAAATTTGACCAGTGTGTCCCTGTTCAAATAAAGTACATTTCTTAATCGAGTTTTGTCGAAGTAGCTGCAGCCAATCAGCGGCAGTTACTGTTTGGGTATTCCATCCAGCAGCAGGACAACTGGCGCTATCAGAATACAATAGCCTGGCAGGGGTAATCCCCCATCCACACTGTTTAGCATGGATGGTGGAATCGATTGTATTTGAGAAAAAAATTACTAGTGTATGGTTCAGCTTTTTCGCCAGGCACTCTCTACATAATATGTATTATTTTTATCAAGCTTTCAACCAAGAGAATCAGATACACACATATGGCCAGAGGTGCCTTATAAAGTGTTATATACACAGCAGCAGTAAGATGCATTGTGCATAGATTAAGAAAGTGAAATGTAGCAACAAAGAACATGCATAAAAGTATTTGTAGTGAACTATGAGTGTGACACAAGAACCCCATTAGAAAAATAAAGTGAAAGTAGGTGAACATCCCTTGCCGTGAGGGCAATATAATTTAGCAAAGCGCTGCTTTGCACACTTTAGTAAGGTCTCTACACAAAAAGATGTGTAGGTCTGGGAAAAACTCAGACTCAGGGGACCTCTGTTGGACCTAAGACTATAAATAAAAGAGGAATGAAAAAGAAACAAAGAAAGGAGTAGGAAAAGAATAGAATAGAGTGAGGAATGAAGGAATAGATAGAAAGGGAGTGAAGGATAGAAGAATGAGGAAGTAGAGATCTACGGGAGGCCTTAAGATGGGCCAGTGCAAACACCACCAAGGCCATAACCCTATTTCTACATTTACCTGGGACCTAGATGGTCCATTCAAATCTATTGGGAGATAATGAGTCGTCCACGGAGACCAAACCCTTTCAAATCTGGGGAGCTTGTCCTGAAGAATAGCTGCAAGTTGCTCATTGACCAAGTACTATGCCGTTATCAGTTTTACCTGGGCAGCCGTGGGGATACTGGACCACTAAGCCCTAGCCAGGTTCTGTCCAGCGGAAGTAAAAATTAAGGTCAAAATCTTTTATTGATTTTTATCACAGGATCGACAGCTGTTTTTTAATGCTGAAATATATGAAGATAACCACTTTAATACTATGGCTTTCCTAGTCGGAAATAAAAGATGAAGAACCAGGATTTGCAACAGATATCAAAAGGCATTTAAAGCTGTTTAGTGTGGATGGAGGAAGCTATTGTTTTTTTCTTCATTCAGCCTGCGGACTAAGCAAGAGAAATCTAAGTGTATGTAGCTCGCATGAGAGTGTGTCTTTGAGAGGTTATTGGGGGCCCTATCTATACTGGTTGGCAGTACTGTGGAGTTTTGATGTGGTGTACCTGCAGCAGTGCACCTATTCACATTTCCATCTGACAAAAAAATATACTAGAGAATATAAAAGGGTATTAAGGTATAGTTGGCAGTTCAAACAAAATAATATTAGTAACCTGGACCTGAGCACCAAGACAGAGACTGGAGACATTATCCCCTGGTGCCCATAGCTAGCAACAGCCCTGCAAGCCTACATAATAGCACTCTACAACAGACCAAAAATGTATCAAGTTTGGCTAGTGCAGTGGACCACAATGAATGGTAATGAATTCCTGCACATTGAGGGGCACTGCAATGCAGGTGTATTGAGAAAGTGCTGGGGGTGCCATTTACAATGATGGCACAGGTGTGAATGTGCCATTAAAACTTTTCCAAGCTGTCCATACACCACTTCAATTTTTGAATAGTTAATGAGATCGAAGAAGCAGGATGAAGAATGTTTCTCAAACAAAAGAAATTCTAACAGTGAATGTGGTCTTAGTTCAGGAAGCTCCATTCAGTCCAAAATCAAATGTTGAAATCAAAGAAATTTCAAGCAACATTCTACAAGTCTCCGGTTGTATAAATATCTAACAAAACAATTTTGTATGAACATTTGTACAAAAATCTATCAGTGTATGGACAGCTTACGCTACCACAGTTAAACTACATTGTTACCAACACACACTCATAGTAAACTGCACTCAAATTTTGCCAAAGTGCATTTCTCATGGCACTTGAAGATGGGGCCTTATTCTCTTTTGGTGAGCCTCGGATTCCTAGTCTGACATTACGCGCACTCTACCAGGGCAGCAACACAGATTATAATGCCTTGCAGTAGCCAGGCTGGTTGGAAGAACCAAGGCTGTTATAAGAAGAAGAAGGGCCGTCTGTGGATTTCAAGGTGAAGAAAAATGCCCACAGCGGTGACGTCATGACAATGTCACATACATCAAGTGATCTTCCTCGTCTGCATCATCCATTATGTCCTCCTCAGTGATTTGCATATCAGCTGCTAACGTATGCCCAGCACATCAGGAAGCCAGTGTGCAGCACACACAAGCACAGAACACTGTCTGCAGCTAAGCCGGAAATCAGCTAAATAATCAGCTAAATTCTGTTTTAATTCTTTGGCTCATTAAAACACACACACACACTTATTTTTGGCCCGTAGCTCATGAGTATCTCATGATCATTTTATTTAGATAATGAGTGTAATAGAATATCTACTATATGATAGGATTCTTTAAAACTGTATGTAAAGCCAAAACATTTTTTTTTTTGCTGTCTGTTTACCATTGTGGAAATCTCCCTTCACTTCCTGTCCATAG
The DNA here is from genome assembly GCF_000935625.1 of Nanorana parkeri. Taxonomy (NCBI): domain Eukaryota; kingdom Metazoa; phylum Chordata; class Amphibia; order Anura; family Dicroglossidae; genus Nanorana; species Nanorana parkeri. Next base: position 33,727 of record NW_017309628.1, read on the forward strand.
ACACAACAGGAAATTAAAAGAAATCCTTAATAATAAGTTGTCCCTAAACAGATATCACCATTAGAAGATTTCTTCTTACATTTTGTTCTTGGGACAACTCTAAAATTTAGCATTTTCTCTTTTCAGTAATAATGGTCATAAGTAGGGATGGGCTCGATGTTCGAGTAAAGCAAGAGTTCGACTCGAACATTGGCAGTTTGTGTGTTCGAGCTCCCCACAAGGCACTGCAACCACATAGTTCCTTGTGAGCCCTGATTGGCTAAAGCCTTGCACCTGACCACAGGTTAGGTGGAAGACTTTGCCCAATCAGGGCCCAGTACTCTGTAAGAGCCATGATTGGGCAAAGTAATGATGATTTTGTCCAATCATGGCTCACTTGTCAGATGCCGTACAACTGTAAACAGTTGGGTAGAGCTAGCTAGCTGTCACCGCTAGCTCCGCCCAATTGTTTATATTTTCCCAGCATCTGTCAGAATGCCATTCAGCGGCGGGAGTTCGTCGCGAGCGGACGGGTCGGCGGGCATCTGTGTTTTTAAAATTATTTCTATTTTTTTTCTTGTTTTATTTCTTATTTCGTCGAATCGTGGATAACACTGGACGTCATGATTGACCCTGGATTACATTGGTGGATCCATTTTTTTAATAAAAGACTTGTCAAAAATATGACTTTTGTTTTTTTGTTTTCATTTAAAGGATTTTTTCAAAAGTCTGGCCTCTTTTTAAAAAATTTGATTGACAAGTACCCCTTTCTCATTCACAAGGGGGGGCCGCACCTGGTGTAAAAAAAATTGCCTAGAGTTAAACTTTAAGCCCAAAACCAGTTTTTTTTTAAATATGTAGGCATATTTAATAATGTGCAAAAAGTTTAAATGTAAATTCTACTGGTAATTACTGTCTAATTGATCCCCAGAATCACTGCAAACACTTCTCCTGTGGCAGAAATCTGCAGAGTATGATAGGCTTGGAGCTAAGAAATGAAAGGGGAATAAGCAGAAGGCCTACATGACAAGGGTGGGAAGGGGAACCAGGGTAGGAAGAGGTTAAAGAAAGATAGAAGTAAGGTAGGGGAGTGGCACTTACCAGATTGGGTGAAAGTGGTCGGCCAGTAGGGGCTTCAGAGGGAGGAGGGGCGTCTGCGAGGAGGAGTCACACGGATTAATTTGGACATCAGCAGACGAGAGGCAAACATCCCTCCTACCCGCCCTGGAATTGTGTTATGCTTTGTGTACACTGACTAGTCACGGTAGTTGCTTGTTGGTTTGGGTCCTTGAAAGCTTTTGTCTGTAGGGGATTTGGAAATAATGGGGGGACCCATCTTTGATGTGGGTGTCATTCTGTGCTGTGAAGTCGACTGTTTGCGACCGGGTAATAGGGACCAAAATGGGTCTGTGATCAATTAATAAAGTTACTGAGGTGGTGTATGGTGGCTGGGGGCATCAGGTATAAAATTTGCCCGCAGATGCAGATTTGTTTTATGGCTCATATTGCCTTGAAGGACCTAAAAACCTGAGATTTTTTTACGGTCTGGTTATTTGTTGCTTTTTTGTTATCTATAAAATGTTATTTATACTGGTGTTGTAATAAAAGGCTGCTCCACCCAATGTGTAGTGGTATTATTTGGTTAAGGGGAGGATTTAGGGGGGGTGATGGGGCTTAAAAGGGGCTTAAGTAGTTAAAGGGGATCTCTGAACTACCCTTACTATCACCCCAACACATCCCCTGCTGAATCAGTGCTAGAGCTCTCTAATCAGCAGAGAATGGGAGCTCTAGCTGTGGCCAGTGGACATTTAAAGAAGAACTCCAGGGAAAATTTTGTATTAACCCTTGCAGTGCAGTTACCCCCACACTGCACAGGTAAAGTGCTCGTGTTTGTCTAGAGTCTAAAGAACACTCACCTGAAGATCCAAACCAGCCAGTTTGGAGCTTACGCAGGGCTTTTTCTTCGCTTTGTTGGAAGAATATGACATTAGTCCAGTGAATGGAGGGTGCTAATAAGGCGGGAGAGAACAGTTTACAATCTATTAGGGTCAGGGCCATGACAGGGCAGATTCTGTACGGGGCAGCCATTTATGCTGCAAACCTCCCCATGCATACAGCAAAGTAGGTCTCCTCAGGCCTTCTTTGCTGCTCATTAAAACACACAAAGAGGAAGTCAGCTCTTAGTAAGGTAGAAGGGAGTGATATAGAAGAATATAGAGCTGACAACTAAAGGAGCAATACAGAAGGTGGAACATATCAACCATTGTATAGAGCAGTGATATAGTGACATTTGTATTGTTTACAAATAATTGGATTATAAAAACATGCTCTGTGGGTGGGTG
>NW_017309628.1:36150-50328 GCF_000935625.1 Nanorana parkeri
GGGGGTTGCACCTCTAATTCTAATATCACACTTGTACAAGTTTCCTTTTCAAAAACATGATAGGGTCAACCACATAATTATGACAGGTACACAAGATATAAAAATCCAAATCTTGTTTTACTGTACCTTAAGTGTTTTTTAAGTTTTTAGGTAAAGTGGAGAAGGATTAGAACACCTGTTTTTTATTGCTGTCTGTGTCCCTGTTAGGTAGATTCACCCTCCAGATTTGTGCTGGTGACCGTTATCAATAAAAGTAAAAGAAAAATCACAAATTCTGGGTTGTCACCAGAACAGACAGAGATGGGAAATCTTCCATTGGGCACACTAGTTCTGGTGACCCTGCCAACCACCATGGATTTCCCTCACTTTGGATGGTTTTCCTCTCATTTAACGTTGAGGCTATTGGACAGGAAGTTAAGGGAAATCTTCCCAATGGGACACAGATAGCAAAAAAAAAAAAAAAGCTGACGTGGGTTATAACCCTCCCTTACTAGAAAAAGTTTTAGATCTACTCTAATGTGGAATTTTTGTGAGTGATCCGGCACCTAGCAAACACATAAATCAAAGTCTTAAAAAGCATGATTAGCTGAAATTCAGTTCAGTACGTGAACAATTCTGCAAGTGTATGAAATGCTTAGTTACATTGTTTTAATGTCACAACCACAGACTGTGGAGCTGTAATGAGATGTACTATAGTATCACATTTATTTGCAAGAAACCAATTGTTGTTCAGGTTTCAATTAACCATTACAACCCGGATGCCTCATCAAAGTTTACGTGTTTTGCACAACCATATGTTTAGGCACTTGCTAGTCACAATAGTTTGCATATCACAATCACAGCAAAATATGTTATATATGCAAATTGAATAATTATACCAAGCTGCATTTTCAAAAAGACAATACCAGAGGTGAAGAATGCAATGCAGATTACATACCCATTAAATCAATTCTTTTTTTTAACAATAAGTGCATATTTGTAATAATAAAAAAAACCTAATTAAACAGGTCCTAGCATCAGATATGTTTTGTTTTTTTCCATGTTCAAGCTATCCTGTGAGAAAGATAAAATTATCCAAAAAGCTCCCTGCAAAAAAATTATAATAATAATAATAAAAATAAATCATAAATACTAAATACTTACCTCTCCAATACCCATGCCATCAAAAACAAGGAGAAATCTTCCTCTGAAGACCCTTGAGAAATCAACACTTCTGGTAGTGTCAATCTGTGTTGTCCGCTGCACTCAGCCCTCACAGCCATTCTGCCCGACAGAAGAACGACACTCCAAGGAAGTGTCAGTTTCACAGCAGACTTCAGAGGAAGATTTCTTCTCAGTGTAGTGTCATTTGGTGGCCTGGGCAGCCGGAGAAGTAAGTCTTTTATGTTTTCTTTTTTTTGCAGGGAGAGATTTGTGGACAATTTTATTTTCCTAACAGGTCTCTTTAGTTGTTGCAGCTCTACATTCATCCCCGATTTCTGGAGACAGTCCCCGAATTGAGGAGAACATCCCCTGACAAATTATATCCCCGGGAACATAAAATAAAACATTTTTTTTTTAATACTCACCTGATCCCTGGATCCACCAACAAGCGCAGCCCCCCGTCTCCCACGCTGTCAGAAGCTGCATACAGCGAGTGCCTTTTACTACTAGGTAGCCGCCTGCGCATTTTGCATAGCTCCCGCTACACTAAAAGTGTATCTTCTCAGAAGCTGCACACAGCGCACGCCGGTTTAAGTTGTAACCAGCACATGCTGTATGCAGCTTCTGACAGCCCGAAGGGCAGTGCCTGACAGCCCGAAGGGTCAGTCCGCCCCTGCTAATAGCGTATACTCGCAGAAGATGCATACAGCGCCCGCTGGTTTAAGCAGTAACCGGTACGCTCTGTATGCAGCTTCTGGAGAGTATTAAAAAAAAGTTTTATTTCATGTTCCCGGGGACATTTAAAAGTGCCCCCAGATTGTTATTTTTTTTAAATGTCACCTTACCCTGGTGGTCAGTTGGGGCTCCCTGGACCGTGGTTGTGGGGGCTCAGCTGCTAGTTCGCCCACATCTGTGGCTCCCTCCCTGGGTGCAGTGGCTCCCTCCGCCGCCTTTCTGCTATCTGCACTTGGCCAGCCAGCCCGCCAGCATCAGATGTGGCTCTCTAATCAGATTTGGCGGCTCCTCAAGGGGGTCCTCGGCAGGCCCCAGTGGGCGGTCCTCTAGCATGCCTGATTAGAGGGCCACCTCTGCCTGATCCAGCCAGCCCAGTTCGCCTCGGTATGCGATCCGAGCTGGCTGGATCAGGCAGATGGGGCCCTTTATTCAGGCACTGTAGAGGGCCACTGGCCGGGTGCAGGTGGCAGAGAGGTGGTGGAGGGAGGGAGCCACTGCACCTGGGGAGGGCAAGGTAAAACACAGGGATGGGGTCGGTGACGGGCCCCCTGATGGCCGCAGGCCCTTTGGCAAAGCCCGACTGCCCGAATGGTCAGTCCGCCCCTGGTCAGCATCCTTTACAGAGTGGAACCCAACTGTCACACTGAGAGAGGAGTCCTGTTTTTTAGAGAACACCACTATAACAATAACATACAAAACATTTGATTTTTGTTTCATACATTCTGTAATCTTCTAGTCGGTTCCACAATGAGCAAATTAACTATTCATTTTTATTCTAAGCCTCGGAGGGGGGAAGCGATAACGGTTTTTTAAATGTTTAAGTATTTTGACTCTTTGCCTTCCCATGAAGCGAGATATGAATGCACTGTGACTACCGAAGCGCATATGGGGGTGACTACAGCTGTATTAGTGGAAAGTTAATGGCATTAGCACTGAGGATTGATGGTGTGTTTTATTTGTCTGGCTGCAGATGGATAAAAAGCACCTGCACTAAATTTATGGCAGTCTAATCAGATGATCATTTCCTGTACACTTACTGAGTTACTAAACATGTCCTCAGGCCAAGCTTCTGTGCATCAGTAAGAAGAAAAGAGTTAACTTGTTCAGCCTGTTCACAGTTAGCACAAGCGGTGACATTCAAGCTACCGGTAAGGTGGACAAAGAAAAACAACCAATCATTCTTAGAGTGCTATCATCTCATATGCAAATATAATTAAAAGGTTTTACATGGGAGTTTCAAGAAAGGACCCAAAAAACAAAATTTATTTATAAATTCCAATTTTTTTTTTTCTTTTCAAGTAAAATCATCACAAGTACAAACTGTGTATATAAAACAATATTCTGACCGCTTGAACTTCAGCAACATATACATATACAATTTCACAGATTCAGGTCAGTGTGTTTCAAAGAATAAATCCGCTTCTTTAATACCAATGTGAAAGGTATTCCTTGAGATGAGCTCAGGTTCAGGTATAATGTATGGCAATATTCCACCACTGAACATTTCCTTCACTGGATGTGCTCAACTCTTAACACATCTGAGTTCAGAGATGTCATAAAACTAGAGAATTTTCCATGCATGAAACTAAATTGACTTTTATGTTGGATACCCTCTCCTCTAGGGGTCTAAATATCAAATTATATATACAGTACATGTTTTTATTGGGTAATAAATATTGCTTAGGGTGTAGTATTTATATTAGTTTTATGTACATTTTATAATTTTTAGATCGTGGTTTTATACATGGTCTGTATAATGTTTGCCATATGGTCACTTTAAGATTAGCTATTATAGGTAAATATGTGCTCTTTAGGATCTGAGTGTAAAAGGTTAATGATGGGATGATTTATATAATAGACATTGTATGGTCTGTAGATATCTCTTGAAAAAGTCACTATTATGATGAAACGTGTCGAGAACACATTGTTGGTTTTATTTTTGCTTGTTTGTTGCTTATTCCTCAAAAGAGAGTTGTTTTATACATTTAATTTTGCTATTTATCCTCATCTCTACACAAGCTACTTCTCTTCATTCTCCTCCTAAAGTCTAACAGCTGCAGGTGTGACCACCTTGTTTTATTATTTCAAATATTCTGTTGAATCAAAAATAAAAAGCAAAGTTTGTATTTTATTAGATATGGAATATAAAATGGCGGATATCAATTACTTTTGTCCGTTTTGAGTTATTTATAGAAAATGTGGGATCTTCTTTATGGAAGGGTATCTACAAAGTTGTTCACATCTGTAAATACACATACGCAGTCTGGATATCTGTAAATACACATACGCAGTCAGGACTCTATACATAACACACAGGTCTATACATAACACAGGTTATTAAACACTGAATCGATAGGCTATAACCGTTTTTATTACATCACCTATTTGCAATGTTGGGTATCTTCATTTTTCGATGTTATGCAAAGCGCACACAACTTTGAGCCTAGAAACATTTGTTATTTTTTAACATAGTCTCCTCTTTAGACTCATCTTTTCTATTTAACCCATTTACAATTCATATTGATGTCATTCCTGATGAATAATGTGCATGGGCACTATGTATGGGCTTGAAAGGGCAACCCATTCCCTATGCTCCCCCCTAAAAAAAAAGACGTTTTGGATTTACATACACTCATTCCTCTTCTGTCATTTCCCTAGTAGTCAAATGTAAGTGGGTCCTCCACACTTGACTCCTTCTGAAATTGCTAGTTGGCTGGCTGTTAGGCTTTGAACAGTTGGAGCAATATAAGGGACTGGTTGTACAGAGAGGAGGCAGACTACTGGGGAGAGAGTAAGGTAACTATTTCACCTTATTTCAATCCCCCTAGACCAGGGGCGTCCACAATTTTTCGTCTGAAGATCTACTTTTTTTTTTGGGGGGGGGGGAGCGACTCTGGTGGGACTCAAACCCACAACCTTTGCATTAGAAATCCAAGAGATCTACTTTTCAAATGACGAGCTCAATGAGATCTACCAACGAAAAAACACTTGCATTCAAAATGTTTTTACTTTTTATTATTTAATTTTAATTTGCTGTTTTTACTGTTGGGGGGGGGTCTGGTAAATATTAGGGGTCTAATCAGCCCCCTGATATTTCCCTTTTAAAATAGAAAAAGAAGCACAAAGGCTTCCCATTCATTCAGAAACTATTGTACTATCATCCAGTTTCTGAATGGGGAGGAGCCTCTGTACAGAGTGCTTCTCCCCATTGAGAAACTCATAAATGAACAGGAAGTAATGTAAATCACATCCTGTTCATTCATAACTGGGGACACATAGTACTATGTGTCCCCAGTTATTTACAAACACTGGAGTGGTGAGCTGATCGCTCCAGTGTTTGTCCTGCACAGAGGATCGGTACATATCACTGATATGTACCTATCCTCCGCTGCTCGGCCATGCACACAGGGGGCTCAGCTTCTTCTCTGGATCCCGGAGATGTAAAAGAAGCGCTGCAGCCACGGGGGCAGCGGAGGAGGGAGCGCGGTGAGGAAAGAGAGCCGCCGGCTGTCTGATCCTGGCTGGGCATCTCTCTCTCCTCACTGCCCGGTCTTACTTCTGTGATAGCAGCTCCCTCCTCTGCTCCCGCCGCCGGCCGCAGCGCTTCGTTCACTTCTCCTCGGATCCCCGATGTATATAATTGGGGGATCAAGAGGAGAAGACCCAGGACATCGCGCTCTACCAGTGATCGACCTTATTGGCACCCCATAAGGGGGTGGTGTTGGTAGGGTTCAGGGATGGAGGGCTGACAGCACTGCACAGTAAAGTTTAGCAATACCTGCAGTCCACATTTAATTTACTCCAAAAATCAAAAATACTTACAATATGCAGCAGCATGTTGGTTTCCCATGACCAACTGCGATAATGTAATTTTCCATTCTCCATGCATTTATCTTCTCTTGTGAAATGCATTTAGTATTAAAGTTTTTTTTTTTTAGAAACCTTGATGACAGAATAATTAGGATAATATCAGCATGGCTGTGATGCGCTCCCAGGTTTGTTTAGACTGATAGCATGCTATAGTTTATCACAGCACACAGCTGGTGGTAATGGGGCAATTGTAAATCATGCAGTTTTCACCTTCCATGCATTGTGTTGTAAAATGCAGAAAAATGCGCGGAAGCAAAAGGAATGTAAATAAGCCCTCAGCAAACCAAAAATGTGCTCATCACAAACATACATATTCACTCCTTGGGCACCTTGAAGAAATGACCCTAAGGGTTGTGCTACACGAGCAGTTCTGGATAACACTGCTGCACAAAGTCTCTACTGCTCTCCTGCATTTAATTACAGGCTTTTCAGCCAATGTAAATGAATATGACCTACATAATAGGGACCTGTGAATAATCACATAATACCATGACGGCTGCATCCCAGCAAACAGAATTTGCTGTGAAGTCTACGATTAATTATGACAGGTACCTGCTAGTGTTCTCTCATGTAGAGCCCTTAAAGCTGAACTCCAGGCAGAATAAAACAGAAATAAATGTGTTTATGAAATAAATATATTTTTGTTTTGTCTTCATGTTAACCTGCAATCATCTCCTGCCCATTAGGCTGGGAGGAACAAGAGTCAGGCTCCGCTGTAGTGTGCATGTTTTCACAAACAACATGCTTATAAGGGATTACCTCATCATTCTGCTGCTGCTTCTGCATTGCCCAGTCACTGGGGCTGGAGGAGTGTCCTGGACATGCTATGCTGCTAACACTGCAGTGGAGGTCTGACAGGAGTGCCTGGATCAACAAGATCCATTTGTATTCAGGTCAATGAGAGCACCACATGTCATAAGAGTTCCTTTGTTTGGCAGTCTCTTAAAGTGACATGAATATAAAAAAGTTTTTAATCTGTTTCAGATGCTGATTATATCACTTAGAATGAATGGATGCTTCTCCTTAATGTTTAAAAGTTTTAGCTTCCTGCAGAGCCAGCTGATCCCCTGAGCATTGACCCTGATATCCTGTGTTTTCCTTGCAGGACCCTATGGAGCCACCCTTGTGTGTGCTAATAAGCTGTGTGTGTTTCCCCAAACACACAGGCACAGCAAGGAAAACCATGCCCCTGCTACCCCCTCCTCTTCCTTCCCTTCTCCAAGCTAGTAGATTGGCAGCTGCTGGAGACTGTGCTGTCCCTTGTGATCTTGTAGTGGACAGGAAGTTCAGGGAATCTGAGTGGGGAGAGCTGGAGCAAGCTGTTTGGAAACATGATGACGGTATGTGCTTGGGCAAAATACTTTGATGGGCAATGTATGTTTGTTTGATCTGGATTCATTATTGAAAAAAGTTTGAGCGTTTAAGCCCTCATGCACACGAGAAACGGCCGGCCCGTACAGATCCATGTTGCATTCGTGGCTGTATCGGGCAGCTCCCGGGAAGGACAAGTGCTGCGTGTGATTTGTCCTTCTCTATGGGAGTACGCGGCCATACGCCACCCTACGTTCACCCGACCTGCACGTCCCTATGGGTGCGGGTGTCCCTGCTCGGACGCAGACAGAATCCATCCTGTCAGCGTACGAGTACGGACACCCGCACCCCCCCGGACGTGCAGGTCAGATGAGCTTGGGGCGGTATACGGCCGCGTACTCCTATAGAGAAGGACAGGCTTCTGCATACAAATCATGCGCAGCACATGTCCATGCCCGATACAGCCATGCCTGCAGCACGGATCTGTACAGGCCCACTGTTACCCATGTGAATGGGGGCTGAATCAGAACTCTGGGTAAAAAATGTATGAACCCTTGCAGCGGCGCTACCCCCACACTGCAAGGGTCAAATGCTCATTTTTGCCTTTGGTAAAAAATCAATGTTTTACCTGGAATTGTTCTTTAATTCTACTTCAAAGCCTATGATCGGCGCTATCATTGACCTGACTACATGTGGATTTCTCAGTTTGGGTAACCTGTTTCACCCCTGTTTTGTGGAGAGCCGTCAAGCTCAAGCCAATAGGAGTAAGTAATGACTCTGTCTACCTGCTGGACATTTGTATCCAGTGCCTCACCTATACTTGGGATCAACAAGCTGGTTTGAAAAATGATAGACAACTCCCCCGGCGATACCAACTGCTATGCTGTCATATTGGCCCAATAGCTTTAATACTTTCTGAGTCACTGACCAGGAACAAATAAGCAGAGTGGGAGTTCAGACCTTTCCGACCTCATTCCAGGTCATTCATTCCAGTAGACAGATAGCTGTGTGAACCTGTCAGAACTGCCTGTATCAAGTCAACCCTTAATTAAAGCTGAACGCGGATATATAAGACAAACATTATTGCAGCTCTGTATTCATTCATTCTTTTTTTTTTTTTTTTATACAAGCAGTGTAAGCACCCAACTTTTATCTGATATTAGTTTCTGCACACCAGAGCTAAGACTGGGGAAGGACAAGAAGCCAATCAGTTGTGCTGCAGTACAAGAAGCATGTTGATGGGGGAGAGAGCAGAGTGACAGAGATATGAACTCAACAGTCTGCTAAATCTCCTTTCATTGTCCAGTCACAGGCTGGGGGAGGGACAAGACTTGTAGGTGTTACTACACTTCAGCATAACAAAATCAAGGAAGACATTGCAGTTACAAAACAATTCAAAACAGGATGGTTATGTCAGGGTACCATGCACAGGCGTCCTCAAAACACATGCAGGTACCCACGCAGGATGACCAAATTAATATGCCCACACAGGATAGGGTTCTAGGCACAGTTTATTTGTTACCATGAAACAAAACTACTAACCCCCTCAACCCCCCACAGGTTTAGCAGTGAAGTAACAAGCAGGGTTAACAGGAGGGCAGCACAGTACAGGATTTAGGAAGAATGGTCAGGTACAAGCCAGGTCATTAACAGGAGGGCAGCACGGTACAGATACAGGATCCAAGAAGAGTGGTCGGGTAACAAGCCGGGTCGGTGACAGGTCTGCAGCTAGGAAGCTGGGTTCAGGAATCAGTCAAGTGCAGGCGACGCAATACTGAGCCAACTTCCTGACTGCAGGGAGGGCCTAAATACCCTCCCAGGAAGCACCAGGTGATGGGATGATCACTCACAGCTGGGGCACACCCGCAGGTGAGTACTGGAGCTGCAGGTTCCTTACAGTCCCTGGCTGCTGGAGACACCCGCAGGCGAGCACAGGAACTGCAGGACCTGGCTCCAGCGCCACCTGGGGGTGCTCTGGATCCTGACAGGTTAGGAGGACCCTGCCCGTGAGAGCTTACAATCTGAGTGTGTTATTCTGGAGATGGGCTTTAACAATTCAAAATCGGTATATAGAATTATATTTCTTTCCTGTAGGTTTTATTGTGTGCCTGGAGTTACATTTTTCTTTCCTTGTTCAAACCTGCACATGGCATGCTTTTGAGCAGGGGTCTCAAAGTACCGGCCCGCGGGCCAACTCCACTATGTGGCCCGCAGGCAGCTGGCAAGTCGGGCAAACGGTCACAGACCGCGTGCCCTACTTGCGGGAGCAGCTACACGGTCTGCGTCTCTGTCGGATGCAGACCGCAGAGCTGCTCCTGTCAGCTCCGGCCGGAGTTCTGTCAGTTCTGAGCTCCGGTCCAATGATGGCGTCGTGCGGCTCCTCCCCCCTAGCGGCTTGTACTCTTATAAGCCGGGAAGGAGCTGAGCACGGCGTTCCACTAATGGAGTGTGCGCCCTGCCTGCTCCATCTACCGCAAACCTGACACTTACCTGGAGACTGACCTAACGCCTGGGAAACGTCACCCTCACTTCTTGGACCAACACATCCACAAGGGTCCCTCTGAACACCCGCCTCAAAACGCAAGTATCAGCCGTCCCAGTGGCTGCACTAATGGACTGTCAGTTTTTCTAAACCCTGAACTGCTGATATCAATTAATACCTTGAATACCTCAAATCACCAGCCAGAACTGTGTGATACTGAAAACAAACTCTATGACTTAATTATAAGTGTTGTGCCGCATGCTGTTGCCAGGGGAGAATCACTTAACCTTCACTGTTGCATTGAACTAATGAACTGCTGCAGACCTGCTTATGGGGAATTCTGTGTTAATAGCCAACCTTTAACCAGTTCAGTCACATCTCAAAACTACCACCGCTCCCTCTAGGGGCTATATCCTATATAGAGTAGAACTACATCAGTAGGGAGGAGGTGTATGATGTTAAGGATCCCAAACTCTCCGTAGCTAAGACTGAGAGAGCCGCCTGGGAATCCACAACTGAACAACCTAAAATACACACACACAATCCTTGGTCCTGTCTACTATTGTACATGTTACACACCTCCGTAGTTGAGATCCTAGTTAACCAGCTCGGTGCATTACAATTATTATGTGTGCGGGGGAGATTAGAATGGGGGGCCCCCTATATTTCAGGTGCGATTAGGGATTCCGGTGTCACAAACTTGCGTTTTCCTGGCGTTTACATGCAGCAACTGTCACCCATTCAAGTTAATGATCAGGTGACAGCCGCTGCATGTACATGCCTGTATACCGCATGTAATCGTATGTGATATGATTACATGCAGTAACAAAAACAATCACTATCCCTGGATAAACAATCGTGTATCCAGGGAGAGTGTTTGATTCCTAACTGCATGTAATCCTTTCACACATGATAACAAGCGGTGTGCAGGCGTTTACATGCAGTAGCTGTCACCCGATCATTAATTTGAATGAGCGACAGTTACCGCTTGTAACATGCGCATACATTAAAACTGGTACCGTATATAGTAGGGGCCCCCACGGAACAAAAACATTTGTCCAGTGGCCCCCTACTAAATTGAGTTTGAGACCCCTGCTTTAGAGGAATGGCTCTACAGATAAAATACAATTTAACATGCGTTATGGAAACAAAGTTTATTTGTTGTAAGACAAGTGGTTGCAGATTTTTAGTTTTATAAATCACAAGACCGGGGAGACGCACACATTACAATCTGATTGCACAATCTCCTTTAGGTCTACAAACAACTATGTAGTGCAAGGGCCTACCTTCTATAATATACGATTTGAATGGATAGGTGAGCTGGTCTTCATACTACATAGTTTTGATAAATCTAGAGGAAATTGTACAAAGATCATACAGTCAGAATGTAACATGCATTCCCGGGTGGCTGATAGACCAGCCCCTTCAGCTTCACTCCCCCTCCACTCCATTGTCTAAGGTCCTGTGAGTCATCACATCCTATATAGTGTATAGGACGTGAGGACGCTGAGAGACATTCCATCGCTGGAGCGGAGGGGGGAAAGACTGAAGGGTCTGGTCCAGGGGCCAGGTGGGATTGCCATTTGGGTGAGTATATCTTTGTTATTTTAGCTCCCCAGACAAAACAAGCACTTAACCCTTGCAGTGCGGGGGTAGCCCACTGCAGGGATTAGGATTTTATTTCCCTGAGTTAATACATTAATATACCATTCCTCCACATAACAAACATGAGTTTGTATCCAATCCTCTTCACAAACTCTGCTGTGTTATATGGCTGACATTTGCAGGGATATGATAAACTTCACAACATGCAATTTTTGCTAATTCAAATACAACTAAGCTCACCTTTCTGACCATGTTTCATGTTACACCCAATGTAACATGTAACATGGTCAGATTGCAACAGCCCCCCTACTTACCTGAACATTGGGGTTAGGGTTGCCACCTGTCCAGGATTCACCCAGACAGTTCGGGTTTTGAATGCTGTGTCCAGGTTTCATGGCAGCAGAAACCTGGACACAAGATGTCAGGCAGACAGAGGCAACCAAAATGAAGATAGGGGCTACTGGCCCCCCACTGAAAATAGTCTCAACTGTGATATTTACATATGAATGGGCGGCAATTTTTATATATGAATGAGCCACGACTCATTCTCCCAAAAAAATGTCCACGCGTCGGTTGAGTGTTCGGGTTTCGCTTGAAGAAAAGGTGGCAACCCTAATTGGGGTTCTTCTCCCCATAGGCTGCTGTTTTCTTTTGAAAATGGTGCAGCTTTGTGTGGCTCCGCCCACACAGCCTCATCACCCATCAACAGGATGGAGGAACTACATGTCCTGTCTGCCATCGCAGCAGAGGGGCTTGTAGTTTCAAAGGAATGACATCACTGCACTTATAGTCCATTAACTTTGCCTCCGGCCCATGTTACTGCATGTCCGCAAGGGCATGGATGGGAGGAACAGTCTTCAGAAGCCAGAGCATTGCACCCTCGATCCACTGATTGTGATTGCAATGCTTTATTGGCTTCTATGCAAACAAATAAAAAAATGCAATTTTTTTTTCTTTTATAAAGAAGTGTGCACTTATCGTTTTTTTTTTTAAATAAGTGAATTTTCCCTTTACCTATTAACAGTACTACAGTACTGGACCTTATTTCTGTATCACTCTGCTGTAGATCCTCAAATCATCTCTGAATTGGTGCTGACACTGTCCTTCCTTCTGGAGGGGGGCTATTTTTGTTCCCCATGGTCCCTGTGTGTGTTGTAAAGTAGCCACCACTGAGTGATTCACAAATAAGACAAATGTTTGTTAATAGTTCAGGTTCTTGAATGGATTTTTAAGATTTAACTCCTGAGTTTAGGGTCACTTTAGGGGAGAGAACTGAAACCAAGATAATCTTTTACAGGAAAAGTAAAGATTTCCACAGAACTTAAGCTTTTTACATCTGCAGTTTACTCGTTGTTTTGACACTTGATTTTCTCGGAAAGTACAGCTTATGCATTCCTTCCACTTGCAGCTTGAATTGGGGAGTTTTGTATCTGGTTTATTTTAGGATAATTACACTAACTGAACTAAAAACTTTTTTTATGACTTTTGATAGTAAATATTAGCAAATTAGAGAGTATCATTATCTATTTTTGTAATTTTATTTCCAAAATGAACAATTTGGTAAAGGTTAGGCTTCACCGCTGAAAGTTTATATGTAATATGTTCATTTCCCGTAGCACAGTGATAAAGTAGTCACCATTGTAAAGTTAAACCGAAAAGTTCATCAATTCCCCAGAGTTTCTGACTATGAGTCACTTAGTTAATCATTGAAAGTATGTCACTGCTGGATATACAGGGTCGGCGCAAATGTAACTCATGGAGACAATTGGTGCTTTAAAAATGTTATTCTGGAAACCATGGGGTCTATTCACGAAGCTGCCGAAGGATCTGGCCGTAGCTTCGGCCGATCCTTCGGCTAGCTTCGGCCCCAGGACCCCTTCGGTTCAGTAGAACCGAAGGGGTGCTGTACGGGCTATTCACAATAGCCCGTACAGCTCCCGATCATGGCCGAGCGGCTCAGCCGAGCCGAACGCATATGCATCGGCTCGGCTGAGCCATGCTGAAAGCCAAAGCTCGACCTGCTTCTGACAGCTGGGCAGTGGTTGCTGTATTCATAAAAATGTCTCCTGCACTTAGCCAGCATCGCCTTCGCTCTTTGTAAGCACAAGGAACGCAAGGACTCTCTCAGTGATGTCAATTGGGCCAGTATTAACGGGTCCAAGCATCGTTTGTGGTGGACTTCGAGCAGGTGGATCTGTGTCAGCAGGGAGGATATCTGCTGGAGATGCTGGCGCTTGACTCGGGCACCAATCTTGATCAGAGTGCCCCTAATATACACATTATGTGCCTCCAGATCGAGTACGGGGAGCACTCCGAGGGGGCATTCAGAGCAAAATAGGATCGCAGATCATCTTCTATTTCCCCCGCCAGGGTCGGGTCTTGCATTACGGTCTCGTTCAGACGCCAGCGCCATTGCCGCATCTCCGATGCACCTAGATCCACCCTGACCGAAACCGCCGCGTGGTCAGACAAGGAGATGTTGCCTATGGTAGAGTGGGAAACTAATGGCAATACGGAGTAGTGCACAAGAAAGTAGTCAATGCGTGTATACGTATGTTGGGCCGAAGAAAAGTAGGAATAGTCCCTATCTGACGGAAGGTGAATCCTCCACACGTCGGACAACTGGTGTAGGTGGAGGTTTTTCTTGAGGCGCTTCAGCGCCGCTCTAGATAAGTGGGAGGTCGATCTGGAGGAGTCCATCTGTGGATTCAGGAGAAGATTGAAATCTCCCCCGAATAACAAAACCCCCTCCTTGAAGTCATCCAATGTTTTCAGTATCGCAGATCATCTTCTATTTCCCCCGCCAGGGTCGGGTCTTGCATTACGGTCTCGTTCAGACGCCAGCGCCATTGCCGCATCTCCGATGCACCTAGATCCACCCTGACCGAAACCGCCGCGTGGTCAGACAAGGAGATGTTGCCTATGGTAGAGTGGGAAACTAATGGCAATACGGAGTAGTGCACAAGAAAGTAGTCAATGCGTGTATACGTATGTTGGGCCGAAGAAAAGTAGGAATAGTCCCTATCTGACGG
>NW_017309628.1:52126-54521 GCF_000935625.1 Nanorana parkeri
GGGCCCCTCCGACAGGTACTCCAGCCAGTTTTCAGGGGATGCAATATCCACATCGAGGAAGCTGCCTAGGCCGGAGACATCTTTCTGATGTCTCTGGCCTAGGCAGGTGGAACGGGTATTCCCAACGGTAGGTCGCCCCTGCACTGCGGATCCGATCTAACACCGGGCGGAGGAGAGCCCGGCGCCTGAGGGTGTTACGGGATAGGTCCGGAAGGATCTGCAGCTGTACTCCATCAAACTCGACGGGCCTACGTTGCCATGCAGCCCGGAGTATCTCTTCTTTGATAGTATAATAATGGACCCGGCACACTACATCTCTTGGGTTTGACAAGTTGGGGAGACGGGGGCCTACGGCTCTGTGGACCCGGTCCAGGATGATAGTAGCAGGTTCAACCGCATCAAGGACAGACGCAAATATGGCCTGCACCGTGGCCCGCGGGTTGGCGGCACCAGTGGCCTCTGGGATGCCACGGATACGCAGATTGTTGCGTCTCCCTCTATCTTCCATATCCTCCATGTGGAGTTGCAGTTCAGAGAGCCTGGGGTCTGGCCGCATGGCTGCCGACTCGAGTGCAGCGATCCTTGAGTCCATTGTGGAGCAGGTGACCGTCACGTCTGCTACCGTGGAAGCCAGCTCCCTTACCTCCCGTTTCACCTCCCTCAGATCTTTCCGTAGGGTAGCCTCGACCCGGGACACCATAGACTCGAAGTCCCTTTTAGTGGGGAGGTACCTTAGCAAGGCCCGAATCCCCTCCGGGACATCCGCTGGCAAGTCATCCACAAGATCAGCGGGGATCTGGATCGGCCGGTTCCAGTGAGTCGGATCCACGCTGAGAGGTATCTGGGGAAGGGGATCCCCGCTGGCGGGTGCTGTGCGCCGGGGTACGCGCGGATGTGGATGGCGCTGTCCTAGGCTTACCTCGGTCCATGGGGGCCGCGCTCCTCGGGGAGAAAAACTGTTGTAGCGAAGCGTCTGAGACCTGGGACTTGGAACCCCCGGCCTTCCTGCGGGTCGACATTGTGCGAATGGGGATGTTGGTGGGTGAAATTCGGTGGTAAGATTGCAAGTGGTACTCTAAGACCGCGGAGCTTCTCAACTCGAGCACCTCACGCCGCCATGGTTAGGACACGCCCCCATTTATATCCTTTTAATACTTAGTGCTGTCGAAGCACAACAGGTTGCTATTACTAAGGAGGATGGGGTAGTCACTTTCTGGTACAACTCCTCCAACACACATGTGGCCACATTTAACTTCCACCCTTGTAAAATACTCACCTGCCCTACATATGCCAATAGAGCAAAATGGTATACAATAGGTTATGGGGAAGGGTACATCTGTGTCACCAAGGGGTCATGGGGAAGGAATTGTGATTATTGGGGAGCAGCGGCCTGGAATACAGGGACACCCTGGGGGTATAATCCACAGCCAGCCTATGACAGTAAAGATAATAAAGGAGAGCCCATACTGACCCGTCTCACTCTCACTAAGCCAGGGCCCAGTATGACACTTGTTCTGAATAGCCCCTCAGATAGAGGTGTGTATGTGTTGGGATGGTGGTTTGGGGGACGTGAGTGGGGCCATAGAGGATCTTTCCGATTGGAGGACATGTATAATAACAATGAATGGCAGCCTGTACAGGAGCAACCTTTACCCAATCCCTTGAAGCCTCATATGCAAACATTGAAGGATATGGTGGCAATGGCGGACCCTACCTTTGAGGACACTATGACAGCCGAGACCGGGTTCTCGGAAGTCAATCTTTGGCTTGAGTGGATGAGGTATAACGCCAATAAGCACAACCAGACTAATTGTTACGTTTGTGGCAGCGCCAGACCACATTTAGGTACAGTCCGAATAAATATACCCGCAGAGGCAGAAGAGTGTTTCCTAAGCCTTTTCGCCAATATCTCCACTAATCACTCAGCATGTGAGTGGTTGAAGGCAGAGTACCCTGTTATAACCAGGGCACCCAAACCAGGAGAAGGCATCACAATATATCCTGGGGATTACACCTGTTACGCTCGCCATGTAGGGGAGGGAAGGAATCTGGGCAACTTCTCAAAAGGGTATTGCGCCTCTTAAAGCAGCGCCCCCGCCGACCTAGTACAGAATCAAACCCAGTCCTTAGGGGATGTGTACTGGTTGTATGGAGACATGCGCGTGAGGACTAGGATAGGAGGGCGGTGGAGAGGAGAGTGTGCTCTGGCAAAGGCTATTATGCCCCTTCACATTCTCTCCTACGACCCGTCTACCCCACACCCTGAACCATCGCCCAGTCGTAGAAGAAAAAGGAGTACCCCAGCAGGCAGTTTTGACCCACATGTGTATATAGATGCCATAGGAGTCCCAAGGGGGGTCCCAGACGAGTTTAAGGCTCGAGACCAGGTAAAAGC
>NW_017309628.1:54672-55300 GCF_000935625.1 Nanorana parkeri
AAAAAAAAAACTTTTACTGTTTTTTACACACATAAATATATCAGGAGCGTCCTCCAAATATAGGACACATGGCAGGGAGGAGGGCCGGTCCCTGGAGAATGAGAGGAATATCATACAGGGTGATAGGAGCCCACCTGAGAGCCCACGGAGTCCACCTGAGATGCCGCAGAGCCAGCTGAGAGCCCGCACAGCCCACACGAGAGCCTGCACAAGCCACTTGAGACCCTGGAGACATCAGGGCGCCACCCCGGAACAACAGTTTATGTAGCTTCAAATAATTTTGTATAATGTATTGCTGGGATTTGTAGTCATCTCTAGCTGGTCTCATTACTCCCTCCTCTGGCTGTCTCTTCTTGCTCTTTCTCCTGGTTGCCTCTCCTCGCTCTTGTAATGGATGTGGTTAAGTGACTATGATAAAAATGCCTATTTCAATATATTGTAATATATATATATATATATATGTTATTGTTCCTGTTCAAATTAATCCTTATTAAAAATGGCTGCCTAGTTAGTTGTTCAACTTAGCATCCCTCCCCCCTCCTATGAGAGGTACGCACTAGAAATAGAAACCAAGATGTAGTCTCTCCTGGCGCCTCCAGGAGAGACTACACCCAAGACGAGGACGTCA
>NW_017309629.1:0-3106 GCF_000935625.1 Nanorana parkeri
TGTTGGGGGTGTCCTGGCAATTATAACCATAGCAGATAATACCGGGGGAATCCCGGCTCAATTCACCCCAAATACAGCGTTTGCAGTTCTGGTCACACCGGCCTCCGCTGGGTAGAACCTGTTGGTGGTTGGCGGGTGCTGCGGCATTGCCATCGCATACAGTTGTTCAATGCCGCGCCAACAGAGGGGGATTGTATCCATTAGATCACCCGCGGTGCCCTGGTATGGGGCCACCTTCATAATACCGGGGGAATCCCGGCTCAATTCACCCCAAATACAGCGTTTGCAGTTCTGGTCACACCGGCCTCCGCTGGGTAGAACCTGTTGGTGGTTGGCGGGTGCTGCGGCATTGCCATCGCATACAGTTGTTCAATGCCGCGCCAACAGAGGGGTATTGTATCCATTAGATCACCCGCGGTGCCCTGGTATGGTGCCACCTTCACCTTAAACCACAGGTCACTAGGGATGCAATGATACCGATATCGCTGGCAGTGCCGGCACCGGGCAGGTTCACCAGTACTCACAAAAATGATCCAATAGAAAGCGCTGACGCCGACACTTAACATTTTTTAACACAAGCGGCTGCCATAAGGTCCTGCGCCTCCAGGGGACCTCACGCCAGCCTTCTGAGTATCTCCTCCTTCCTATGGAACCATGCTGCCCACATAGGGGTCCCTGCTGAGACCCCACACAGCCCACCTGAGAGCCCAGACAGCCCACGTGAGACCCCACAAAGCAACCTGAGACCCCCCACAGCCCCCTGAGACCCCGCACAGCCCACCTAAGACCCCGCACAGCCCACCTGAGAGTCCACACAGCCACCTGAGACCCCACACAGCCAGCTGAGAGTCCACACAGCCACCTGAGACCCCACACAGCCACCTGAGACCCCACACAGCAGTACGTAAGACGCCACACAGCCCTCCTAAGACCCCACACAGCCCACCTGAGACCCCACACAGCCACCTGAGACCCCACACAGCCACCTGAGAGCCTGCTCTGCCCACCTGAGACCCCACACAGCCACCTGAGACCCTGAAGAAATAAGGCCCCCACTGCCCAGCAACACAGGGTACGTAGCTCCATATTATTCTGCATTGCTGTGTAATGTATTGCTGGGAGTTGTAGTCCTCTATAGCTGGTGATATTCTGCATTGCTGTATAATGTATTGCTGGGAGTTGTAGTCCTCTATAGCTGGTGGTATTCTGCATTGCTGTATAATGTATTGCTGGGAGTTGTAGTCCTCTATAGCTGGTGGTATTCTGCATTGCTGTATAATGTATTGCTGGGAGTTGTAGTCCTCTGTAGCTGGTGGTATTCTGCATTGCGCTGTATAATGTATTGCTGGGAGTTGTAGTCCTCTGTAGCTGGTATTATTCTGCATTGCTGTATAATGTATTGCTGGGAGTTGTAGTCCTCTATAGCTGGTGGTATTCTGCATTGCGCTGTATAATGTATTGCTGGGAGTTGTAGTCCTCTGTAGCTGGTGGTATTCTGCATTGCGCTGTATAATGTATTGCTGGGAGTTGTAGTCCTCTGTAGCTGGTATTATTCTGCATTGCTGTATAATGTATTGCTGGGAGTTGTAGTCCTCTATAGCTGGTGGTATTCTGCATTGCTGTATAATATATTGGTGGGAGTTGTAGTCCTCTATAGCTGGTGGTATTCTGCATTGCTGTATAATATATTGGTGGGAGTTGTAGTCCTCTATAGCTTGGAGTCAGTGGTAGATCTACCAGGGTTGTATTGGTTGCAGCCGGGGCCGGGCCCTGGCGCTCCACCGCTCTCCTGAGATCATTATTCGGCATTGTTTTATACAATCTGTCACATGACACTAAAAAAAGTTGCATCCCTACAGGTAACCAATAAGGAGCTGGCCCCATAAGGAACCCACCAATCACCCTGCGCGGGTCTCTGCCAACACAAGAAACATGTTACTGAAGGGGCGCCCAACATGGACCTGACATCCTTCCGGGAGGACCCCCAACATGGACCTGACATCCTTCCGGGAGGACCCCCAACATGGACCTGACATCCTTCCGGGAGGACCCC
Organism: Nanorana parkeri; assembly: GCF_000935625.1. NCBI lineage: Eukaryota > Metazoa > Chordata > Amphibia > Anura > Dicroglossidae > Nanorana > Nanorana parkeri. The sequence continues at coordinate 2,054 of NW_017309629.1, forward strand.
CAACATGGACCTGACCTCCTTCCGGGAGGACCCCCAACATGGACCTGACATCCTTCCGGGAGGACCCCCAACATGGACCTGACATCCTTCCGGGAGGACCCCCAACATGGACCTGACCTCCTTCCGGGAGGACCCCCAACATGGACCTGACATCCTTCCGGGAGGACCCCCAACATGGACCTGACATCCTTCCGGGAGGACCCCCAACATGGACCTGACATCCTTCCGGGAGTGCCAGGGGTGCCCACCATGGACCGGCATCCCTGAGGAGGGATCAGTACGGTGAACCCTCGGAGTGCCAGGGGTGCCCACCATGGACCGGCATCCCTGAGGAGGGATCAGTACGGTGAACCCTCGGAGTGCCAGGGGTGCCCACCATGGACCGGCATCCCTGAGTAGGGATCAGTACGGTGAACCCTCGGAGTGCCAGGGGTGCCCACCATGGACCGGCATCCCTGAGGAGGGATCAGTACGGTGAACCCTCGGAGTGCCAGGGGTGCCCACCATGGACCGGCCTCCCTGAGTAGGGATCAGTACGGTGAACCCTCGGAGTGCCAGGGGTGCCCACCATGGACCGGCCTCCCTGAGGAGGGATCAGTACGGTGAACCCTCGGAGTGCCAGGGGTGCCCACCATGGACCGGCCTCCCTGAGGAGGGATCAGTACGGTTGGCCCTCGGAGTGCCAGGGGTGCCACTATGGATGGGGATGGCGCCATCTTCTCCGGGGTTGGTCACCAGAGCGGGCAGCACTGTGGCGTGACCTGTACTCCAGCACGTACGTCCCAGGTCAGGGACCTGCCGGAGCCGGCGACTCCAGGGGCCCCGTCACCCAATGCGCTCAGTGCGGGTCGCGCTGCGTTAAAGGAAGCCGATTTGCCCCGGAAGGACCGGCACCAAGAACCGGCCCGGTGCCACTCTCGGCCTGCCAATGACAAGGAGCTCGCTCTCTGGCCCCGCCTCCCTCCGGGTCAGCAAGTTTATGGCAGGGGGCTCGGTGCGCGGCGCTGTCACTTTAAGAGAACTTTAACCCTGCGGGGCCCTGGAAGGAATATG
>NW_017309629.1:3146-3366 GCF_000935625.1 Nanorana parkeri
GTCATACCAGGAGCCCCCTCCCCCCTCCAGGCACAGAAGCCTCCCCGCCAGGGTCATCCTCCTGCTTCACTCTCACTCTGCGTCCTCATTCGCTCTCCCTCCCCTCCCCCCACAACATGGCGGCAGATATAAGGAAATGATGTGCAGGGACGTACCCATAAACCCCGGTGCTGTGCGGCAGGCAGGAGGCAGTCAGGTGTTGTGTCCTCCTAAGGCCCCC
>NW_017309629.1:4533-5402 GCF_000935625.1 Nanorana parkeri
AGGACTACAGGGACCGGCCGAGGACTACAGGGACCGGCTCAGGACTACAGGGACCGGCCGAGGACTACAGGGACCGGCTCAGGACTACAGGGACAGGCCGAGGACTACAGGGACCCACTCGGGACCAAAGGGACCGGCTCAGGACTACAGGGACAGGCCGAGGACTACAGGGACCGCCTCAGGACTACAGGGACAGGCCGAGGACTACAGGGACCGGCTAAGGACTACAGGGACCGGCCGAGGACTACAGGGACCGGCCGAGGACTACAGGGACCGGCCGAGGACTACAGGGATCGGCCGAGGACTACAGGGATCGGCCGAGGACTACAGGGACCGGCCGAGGACTACAGGGACCGGCCGAGGACTACAGGGACAGGCCGAGGACTACAGGGACAGGCCGAGGACTACAGGGACCGGCTCAGGACTATAGGGACAGGCCGAGGACTACAGGGACCGGCTCAGGACTATAGGGACCGGCTGAGGACTACAGGGACCGGCCGAGGACTACAGGGACCAGTCAAGGAATATAGGGACTGACTGAGGACTACAGGGACTGGATGAGGAATAACTCACTGCTTCTCTCTCTTCTTGTGCAGGGTGCCTGGTCTTGTCTCCGCCCCCTCCTGTAATAAAGACCGCTCACTGCTGCTCTCTCCCTGCACAGCGTAGTGATGATGTCACGGCTAGTTTTACATGGTAATATCTGGCTCTATCGGAGCGGGTATATATGGGAAAGGTTTAGTGCCGGGACTGAACATTCAGGTTCCCGTGTTAGCGTGTAAGGCTGTGACGGGACCTCTTTGCACACACATGTCCCCGCACACGGGTCACGCAGCGGAGAACATACAACAATCGGATGCCGGCATCGG
>NW_017309629.1:5447-6375 GCF_000935625.1 Nanorana parkeri
CGGGGATCTTTCCCTCAACTTCCTGTCCTGGAGACACAAGAGGAAGTGAGATGAAACCTCCACAAAGGAAGGGAAATCCTTTCCTAGCTGTCACAGGAGCTGGTGTCCCCACTGGAAGATTTGTCCTCACTTCCTGTTCTGGTGACAACGGTAAAAATTTGGGATTTTCTATGACTTTTTAGTGGCGGTGGTTAAGGGGGACACATGGAGATTGCCCGCAGACAATGATAAAGACCTGACAGGGGCTGTAATTCCATCCACACAAGTCTGGCCAGACGTACGCAAAGCAGATCCGCAGCTGCAAGATGACCAGCTGCCGCATTCACCTTCCATGCAGAGCTGCAACCCGCAGTACTTTATTCTGCCACTAGGTGTCCCCATCATGAAGGGCCATTCAACCAACTGGACACACCCCCTAGCTTGTGATTGGGCAATGAAAGGAGAAGCAGCAGACCGATGAGCTCATCTCTGTCACTCTGCTCTCTCCTCCTATCAGCATGCTTCTTCCCTCCCTGAGCCCTGCTGTACAGGGGGATGGCAGTAGACGGACACCGGGTCACATTCAGGGACTCGCACGGCTCGTACACGTAGGACGGCCGCGCTCGTTTGTCTCGGCGTATTTTGCGGTCATGTGACCGCGGACCTTGTGTGAAAGAAGTGATAGTTAGAGGGTTACCTGGGAGCGAGCGTGCGTGCGTAGAGCGCGTCGCGTGCCGCCGGCGATCCCGGCGCTGTCACTGCGGAGGAGCGGGCAACTTTGATGGCACGTGCTGCGCGGCGCCGATCCCCGCGCCCCTCTTCCGGCTGAGCGGACCGGCACAGGTCGATCATCTCCTTCCCGGGCCGGAGCGGCCGCACGCTGCACGCATCTCCCGCTCCGAAGGGGCCACACTGATTCCCGCCCGGCAACTCGAGACCGCGCTGTGCA
>NW_017309629.1:7628-7877 GCF_000935625.1 Nanorana parkeri
CCCAGCAGGGGGAAGGAGGTCCTGATCCCTCTATATAGATCTATCACTAGAGGGGTCCCCAGCAGGGGGAAGGAGGTCCTGATCCCTCTATATAGATCTATCACTAGAGGGGTCCCCAGCAGGGGGAAGGAGGTCCTGATCCCCTATATAGATCTATCACTAGAGGGATCCCCAGCAGGGGGAAGGAGGTCCTGATCCCTCTATATAGATCTATCACTAGAGGGGTCCCCAGCAGGGGGAAGGAGGTCC
>NW_017309629.1:8005-8527 GCF_000935625.1 Nanorana parkeri
CCCCCCCCCCACTCTTCGGGTCAGGACCGTAATAGGGAGCATAGAGGACTGTATATCCCTATTAATGAAGCACCTCATAAGGATTGATAGGGAACATCACCACGGGGACACCCCACAGTCCTCGGTGCCCCCTGGCCAGTGATCGTGGGATCCCATTGGATCCTGTTCTGATCAGCAGCGGTGGTGAAGTCAGAGCCGGGTCCATGCGGAGGCCTCCCTGATCCTCCATGTACCCCATCCTCCATGTACCCCATCCTCCATGTACCCCATCATCCATGCACAGGGTGGGTGTCCACCCATTAAAGTCACAATGGCCGCCTGCTGGTCTGGTGCCAGCTCTGGGTGGGCGGAGTCAGTCCACGTTCCTGGACGGACGGAGGGAATGGAGTGCCAGCGAAGGATGGGCGGCCATAAAATGCCGTCTATGGTCTCCCGGTACATCATCCCACCAAACATTGCCGCATCACCCAAACAGAACCGCCTAATATCCTTCCCCTCCCCCCCCCCCGCCACCCACCATCA
>NW_017309629.1:10120-17673 GCF_000935625.1 Nanorana parkeri
GCCCAGGGACGTGATTGGCAGCTCGCTGTTCTATAAAAAGCCACCTTGATGCCGGCAACCCTGCCGCCTGGCCCCGGTTGCCATGGAGACTCTAGTACTGCGCCTGCATCATCAATTCATTGTACGCAGGGGATCCCAGGCTGAGCCGTACGTGGAAAGGGAAGAGCGGGCGGATGGCCTCCGGAGGGTAGGAAGGGGTTAAACGGCAATTACCGCCCCGCTGACAACCCGCAGACACCAAATCCCGACTCCGGCAGCAGCAGCAAAAATTCATGAGAAGGAAGGAGAGCGGCAGTGTGCAGGAGGTGCACGGAATATTGATGGGGACACTGATCACATCAGCAAGGGAATAATTGGGGTGCTTTCAGTGCGGTGTATGACGCGTGAGGCCGGGCCACGCACACGGCAACAATCACCCTTCCGACACAAGGAGATAGTCATGTGGTCACAGCTCGTACTGCCCACACCATACAGCCAAACCTTTGCGGACACCTGACCATTACACCAACATTCCATTCCCAAACCATGGCCATCTAGATGGCGTTACCCCACCCCCCATCATGAGGCTAAAACATCCACATCCGCTTTCCACAAGATTTTGGAGGGGGTCTAGGAATGTATTCCATGTGTGAGGTCAGGTACTGATGGTGGATGAGAAGACCTGGCCAAAGGTGGTCAGTAGGGTTGAGGTCTTGGCCTTGTGTAGGACACTTGAGTTCCTCCACCACACTGGTCACACCATGTCTTTATGGAGCTGGCTTTGTACATGGGGGACAGTCATGGTGGAAGAGAAAGGGGTCTTCACCAAACTGTGACCACAAGGCTGGAAGAGGACAATTGTCTACAATGTCTTCATGGAGCTGGCTTTGTATACAGGGGGGCAGTCATGGGGGAACAGAAAAGGGCCTTCCAAAATGTGCATCTGTTGGTATTTGTGCCCATTTAGCCAAAAGAGCATTTGTAGGGTTGGGTACAGCTCTTAGATGAGGAGACCTGGCTGGTGTCCAGTAGGGTTGAGGTCAGGGCTCTGTGCAGGACACTCGAGTTCCTCCACCAAGCTGGTCACACCATGTCTGTATGGAGCTGGCTTTGTACACCTGAACTCATTCATTCCTGTGGTGTTCCTGTATTCCAGAGGGTTGAGGTCAGGGCTCTGGTGTGGAGGACACTTGAGTTCCTCCACCAAACTGGTCACACCGTGTCTGTATGGAGCTGGCTTTGTACACAGGGGACAGTCATGGGGGGAACAGAAAAGGGTCTTCACCCAACTGTGACCACAAGGCTGGAAGATCCCAATTGTCTACAATGTCTTTGTATGATGGAGGATGAACAGAACCTTCACTGGAGACCCCTGACCTCCATCACTGGAGACACCTGAACTCCATCATCTGGAGGGGGCTCCATGTACTTTTTGGCCATATAGTGTATTTGTCCATGACATATGGAGGGCAGACTAGAAGGTCAACTCAAATACCAAGTCATGTTTGGACAGAAAAGGGTCTTCACCAAACTGGTACCAGAAGATCCCAATTGTCTACAATGTCTTTGTATGATGGAGGATGAACAGAACCTTCACTGGAGACCCCTGACCTCCATCATTCACAGACTTTTGGCCATATGGTGTATTTGGCACTGGTGGCACAGAAAGCCAAAGCTCAGGTAGACTAATGTTGTCCCTCGTGAAGTTCGTTCTACGTGCCTCCGGTGTAGGTGGACTTCCTATATCTGCCACTAGGAATCCTTGCCCCTCCCCGATCGATCTGCGAGAAGACGTGCGGGGATGGCGCTGGCTGTGACGAGCACGGCTGGCCATAGATACTGAATGTAGCAAGCTGATGCAAATCCTTCTCTAGAGTTTGTATGAAGGTTCCGGAAGCCCAACCCAGCGTTCCGAGGCCGCGTTCCGTTATGCAAACTGACGGAACACGAGACGCAAGACTAAGTGGAAATCTCCGAGGGACCGAAAAGCAAATATTAGAATTCCTCCGAGCGTCATGTCTGCTCATAAATCATTCAATGTTTGTAAGCAAGTCACGCGGAGCAACTACACGTGTACAGCCCCCACCAATGGGGCAGGCCAGTCACCATCTTGGGGGCTCTTAGCTGGAGGGGACGCCAGTCTATAGGCCGGTAGGCATGACCTGGTATTACCGATACGGGGCAAAGCTCCAGGTTCACCGCAATGGCCCCCCCACCAGCTGCCCACACATTCCCCTTGTGGATTCATTTAGCCGGTAACTACGGCAACTCTCAGTTATTCTCGGTGTGGGAGAGCATGCTACTCTCCTTCCTTCCTCCCATGTGACAGAGATGCTCCTTAGCCATTGGCTGCTCAGGAACCTCCGTGTTGATATCTGGGGGCCAGGGAGAGAGTCTCTGGTCCCATGTGAGCTGGGGTAGTACCGGGGTAGGGCAATTTCATTGGGGCGATACAGAAGGAGGGCAATGCCAGCGGGGCAGTACAGAGGCAGGACAAGGTCAGTGGGGGGGTACAGAAGGAGGGCAATTTCCATGGGGCAGTACAGAGGCAGGACAAGGTCAGTGGGGGTTACAGAAGGAGGGCAATGCCAGCGGGGCAGTACAGAGGCAGGGAAAGGTCAGTGGGGGTTACAGAAGGAGGGCAATGCCAGCGGGGCAGTACAGAGGCAGGGCAGTGGCAGTCGGGGTTACAGAAGTAGGGCAATGCCAGCGGGGCAGTACAGAGGCAGGACAAGGTCAGTGGGGGGTTACAGAAGGAGGGCAATGCCAGCGGGGCAGTACAGAGGCAGGACAAGGTCAGTGGGGGAGTGCATCTGTTGGTATTTGTGCCCATTTAGCCAAAAGAGCATTTGTAGGGTTGGGTACAGCTCTTAGATGAGGAGACCTGGCTGGTGTCCAGTAGGGTTGAGGTCAGGGCTCTGTGCAGGACACTCGAGTTCCTCCACCAAGCTGGTCACACTATGTCTGTATGGAGCTGGCTTTGTACACCTGAACTCATTCATTCCTGTGGTGTTCCTGTATTCCAGAGGGTTGAGGTCAGGGCTCTGGTGTGGAGGACACTTGAGTTCCTCCACCAAACTGGTCACACCGTGTCTGTATGGAGCTGGCTTTGTACACAGGGGACAGTCATGGGGGGAACAGAAAAGGGTCTTCACCCAACTGTGACCACAAGGCTGGAAGATCCCAATTGTCTACAATGTCTTTGTATGATGGAGGATGAACAGAACCTTCACTGGAGACCCCTGACCTCCATCACTGGAGACACCTGAACTCCATCATCTGGAGGGGGCTCCATGTACTTTTTGGCCATATAGTGTATTTGTCCATGACATATGGAGGGCAGACTAGAAGGTCAACTCAAATACCAAGTCATGTTTGGACAGAAAAGGGTCTTCACCAAACTGGTACCAGAAGATCCCAATTGTCTACAATGTCTTTGTATGATGGAGGATGAACAGAACCTTCACTGGAGACCCCTGACCTCCATCATTCACAGACTTTTGGCCATATGGTGTATTTGGCACTGGTGGCACAGAAAGCCAAAGCTCAGGTAGACTAATGTTGTCCCTCGTGAAGTTCGTTCTACGTGCCTCCGGTGTAGGTGGACTTCCTATATCTGCCACTAGGAATCCTTGCCCCTCCCCGATCGATCTGCGAGAAGACGTGCGGGGATGGCGCTGGCTGTGACGAGCACGGCTGGCCATAGATACTGAATGTAGCAAGCTGATGCAAATCCTTCTCTAGAGTTTGTATGAAGGTTCCGGAAGCCCAACCCAGCGTTCCGAGGCCGCGTTCCGTTATGCAAACTGACGGAACACGAGACGCAAGACTAAGTGGAAATCTCCGAGGGACCGAAAAGCAAATATTAGAATTCCTCCGAGCGTCATGTCTGCTCATAAATCATTCAATGTTTGTAAGCAAGTCACGCGGAGCAACTACACGTGTACAGCCCCCACCAATGGGGCAGGCCAGTCACCATCTTGGGGGCTCTTAGCTGGAGGGGACGCCAGTCTATAGGCCGGTAGGCATGACCTGGTATTACCGATACGGGGCAAAGCTCCAGGTTCACCGCAATGGCCCCCCCACCAGCTGCCCACACATTCCCCTTGTGGATTCATTTAGCCGGTAACTACGGCAACTCTCAGTTATTCTCGGTGTGGGAGAGCATGCTACTCTCCTTCCTTCCTCCCATGTGACAGAGATGCTCCTTAGCCATTGGCTGCTCAGGAACCTCCGTGTTGATATCTGGGGGCCAGGGAGAGAGTCTCTGGTCCCATGTGAGCTGGGGTAGTACCGGGGTAGGGCAATTTCATTGGGGCGATACAGAAGGAGGGCAATGCCAGCGGGGCAGTACAGAGGCAGGACAAGGTCAGTGGGGGGGTACAGAAGGAGGGCAATTTCCATGGGGCAGTACAGAGGCAGGACAAGGTCAGTGGGGGGGTACAGAAGGAGGGCAATGCCAGTGGGGCAGTACAGAGGCAGGACCAGGTCAGTGGGGGGGTACAGAAGGAGGGCAATGCCAGTGGGGCAGTACAGAGGCAGGACCAGGTCAGTGGGGGGGTACAGAAGGAGGGCAATGCCAGTGGGGCAGTACAGAGGCAGGACCAGGTCAGTGGGGGGGTACAGAAGGAGGGCAATGCCAGTGGGGCAGTACAGAGGCAGGACCAGGTCAGTGGGGGGGTACAGAAGGAGGGCAATGCCAGTGGGGCAGTACAGAGGCAGGACCAGGTCAGTGGGGGGGTACAGAAGGAGGGCAATGCCAGTGGGGCAGTACAGAGGCAGGACCAGGTCAGTGGGGGGGTACAGAAGGAGGGCAATGCCAGTGGGGCAGTACAGAGGCAGGACCAGGTCAGTGGGGGGGTACAGAAGGAGGGCAATGCCAGTGGGGCAGTACAGAGGCAGGACCAGGTCAGTGGGGGGGTACAGAAGGAGGGCAATGCCAGTGGGGCAGTACAGAGGCAGGACCAGGTCAGTGGGGGGGTACAGAAGGAGGGCAATGCCAGTGGGGCAGTACAGAGGCAGGACCAGGTCAGTGGGGGGGTACAGAAGGAGGGCAATGCCAGTGGGGCAGTACAGAGGCAGGACCAGGTCAGTGGGGGGGTACAGAAGGAGGGCAATGCCAGTGGGGCAGTACAGAGGCAGGACCAGGTCAGTGGGGGGGTACAGAAGGAGGGCAATGCCAGTGGGGCAGTACAGAGGCAGGACCAGGTCAGTGGGGGGGTACAGAAGGAGGGCAATGCCAGTGGGGCAGTACAGAGGCAGGACCAGGTCAGTGGGGGGGTACAGAAGGAGGGCAATGCCAGTGGGGCAGTACAGAGGCAGGACCAGGTCAGTGGGGGGGTACAGAAGGAGGGCAATGCCAGTGGGGCAGTACAGAGGCAGGACCAGGTCAGTGGGGGGGTACAGAAGGAGGGCAATGCCAGTGGGGCAGTACAGAGGCAGGACCAGGTCAGTGGGGGGGTACAGAAGGAGGGCAATGCCAGTGGGGCAGTACAGAGGCAGGACCAGGTCAGTGGGGGGGTACAGAAGGAGGGCAATGCCAGTGGGGCAGTACAGAGGCAGGACCAGGTCAGTGGGGGGGTACAGAAGGAGGGCAATGCCAGTGGGGCAGTACAGAGGCAGGACCAGGTCAGTGGGGGGGTACAGAAGGAGGGCAATGCCAGTGGGGCAGTACAGAGGCAGGACCAGGTCAGTGGGGGGGTACAGAAGGAGGGCAATGCCAGTGGGGCAGTACAGAGGCAGGACCAGGTCAGTGGGGGGGTACAGAAGGAGGGCAATGCCAGTGGGGCAGTACAGAGGCAGGACCAGGTCAGTGGGGGGGTACAGAAGGAGGGCAATGCCAGTGGGGCAGTACAGAGGCAGGACCAGGTCAGTGGGGGGGTACAGAAGGAGGGCAATGCCAGCGGGGCAGTACAGAGGCAGAGCAGTGGCAGTCGGGTGTACAGAATGAAGACAATGTATCTAAAGCTGAACGTTAAGGGAAATACACCCGATACTCAAAGTGCGGATCACATGATGCCGTGCGGCATCAACAAAACTCAAAACCTGCTGATCTGTGGGAGTGTCTTATGAGAAGACACACCCCTTGGATTTGTGATGTCACTACTGTTATCTGGACTAGCCCTTGAAGCTAACTGATCAGTGAGGGTGCGGGGGTGTTGTCCTTTGGGTTGGGTTTGGGAAGAACCACGATCAACAGTGCTGCCCATGTAACTCTGCTCATACTCCTTGCGTCAGTCAAAGGGTGGCACAGAGTACGCAGTGTACCCACCACCAGCACCAGCATGCATGGCCAAGCTAAGTTGCATTGCACAAGTAGTCTAGGGAGAGGATGGTGCACTGACTGAACATGGCTTAGTGTCTGGTCCACCAGAAAACAGGGCAACCTCCTGGATGTGGGCCCACATCCACCCCTTCCCTGCCTCAAGCTTCTTCCTATGGGCCCACCAGCAGAGCAGTTAGTTTTGGGTGGTCCACGGTAGCTCTACGGGAGATCCAAGCTGGAGTTCAGGAACGTCATGTGAAGTACACTAACTGGCAAAGGTTTGTGGACACCTGACTATGACGTCTATTGGAGCTCGTTGGACATCCCGTTCCTAAACCATAGATACTACAATAGAGTTGTTCCCCCTCCCCCACTGCAGCTATAACATCCTCCACGCTTCTGGGAAGATCCCACAAGATTTTGGAGGGTGTCTGTGGGAATTTGTCCCATGTGTGAGGTCAGGTACTGATGTTTGGGATGAATTGGAACCTTGCTATTGATCCTGATCTTCTCATCCAGAGGTGTCCAGTAGGGTTGAGGTCAGATCTCTGTGGAGGACACTCGAGTTCCTCCACCAAACTGGTCCCACCATATCTATATGGAGCTGGCTTTGTACACAGGGGGTCTGTCAAGCTGGAACAGAAAAGGGCCTTCACCAAACTGTGACCGCAAGGGGTATGGACCTACCTTCAGCCATATAGTAGGTGAGATGGTCAGGTGTCCAGAAACTTTTGGGCAAATAGTGTAAGAGTCCAAAGGCCTGCTTTCCGCCGTAATGGGAGGCATCGAAAGCAGCATCCTATGGGGGAAGAGGGCTCAAGCACAACAGCACCCTCCCCCGAAAAAAACACCACTTATTGACAATGGCAATTTTGGAAATTTTGGGAAAAATAATTTTTCAGAGACTACAAAATACCGGCATGGACTGCAAAGGAAAAGTGGATGGCCTCCTTACCTCCCTCTTCCACCTGGCCAGCCACTCATCCCTCTTCCTCTTGCTGATGTAATAAGGGTCTCCGGCCTGGAAAGGAAGCCTCGGCATTGGCCGTTGACGCAGTCCCGACTCCCAGCCCATGCCTCCACGCAGCCGGCGCCGATATCCCTGCTCAATGGGATGTAACATACAGTCAGTGCCACGTACCCAGGACCAGTCATAGCAAACTCAACCCCAACACACTCACGCCTTACTTCTAAAAAGCCAAAACTCGTTTTATGGATTCTGTTATTTTTACCTAAATTTGCTGCGGCCCTCCGACCGGACAAGCAGAAAATACTCCAGTAAAATCATTTCTTTACACAAATATTGTGC
>NW_017309629.1:17736-18878 GCF_000935625.1 Nanorana parkeri
CCCTCAACACGCGGCCATTGATCAATCCTTGGAGAGGAGCAGCTACAGCAAGCACTTACAAAGCATTTAATGAGCTTCAAGTCGTTTTTGGTGTACCTCAAAAGATGGCTGTGGTGACAGAAATACGCCCCTGCTGAACTCTCCCTGCCTGCCTGCCTGTAGCATTATCTCACTGACCTGTAACAAGTACACAGCCAGAGAAGTCAGAACTCCTGCTCTGCGTTGTAAGCTTGAAGAATATGCAGTCTCTGTGTCCTCACCTTGTAGAGTGTCCACCTCCCTTGATCCACCCCCCGGTGTCCACTCACCTTTCCGCTTTATCTTCCCAAAACCCAAGGTGTTCTTTAGGCAAACACAAACCTCTATGGCTGAGCTGTGGTCCACCAAACGCCGTGAGCACCATCGGTGGCCCATTAGAAGGTGCAAGGGGCAGGAGGAGGATGGGCACAGCTCAATCATGAAAGAGAATGGTCTATATTTGCATAATAGAAAGCACCAGGTGTGTGGGATCTCATCTGTGCTCACCACTCCCATGGTCATCTGTGGTCACCACTCCCATGGTCATCTATGGTCACCATTCCCATGGTCACCTCTCCCATGGTCATCTGTGGTCCCCACTCCTATGGTCATCTGTGGTCACCACTCCCATGGTCATCTGTGGTCACCACTCCCATGGTCATCTGTGGTCACCACTCCCATGGTCATCTGTGGTCACCACTCCCATGGTCATCTGTGGTCACCACTCCCATGGCCATCTGTGCTCATCACTCCCATGGTCATCTGTGCTCGCCACTCCCATGGTCATCTGTGGTCGCCACTCCCATGGTCATCTGTGGTCACCACTCCTAGAACACCACTGATGGGGGCTTTAAGGGATTCATATAAACTGCCCAGAACCTCAATAAATGTTCTGTAAATGCTCACTGGGACCTCTTCACTTCAGACCAACACACACTAACATGATCCCAGGTCCAGGGGTACGCCATTCTCTGGATGACATATCTGTGTTGGGATCGGTGAAAAGACACAAATTACATTACTTCTGGAAGTCACGCAGGAAGTGGAGGGTGTATGTGGTGACACTTCTTATATCGGTTGGGATTTCAAGGTTCCCGTGTCCTATGGACTATCCACGCGTCTAT
>NW_017309629.1:18940-19917 GCF_000935625.1 Nanorana parkeri
CTCCATGTATATCATGTATATGACTCTCCTCTGCCGGAGGACCCCACTAAGAGGTATTTGTATGTAAAATGGACACCCCCCCCCCACCAATGCAATGGAGGGGCACTTGTTATGAGGCAGACACGTCATTTTATGAGGGTGTCAGGTACTAGGTACTCATACTAGCTGCTCATATATCACAGGAAGTACACAGCAGGTCACATCTCGCCAATTCAGTTCCAAGCCAAAGCCTTTGTGTAAAAGCTGGAAGACCCTCACCTCAGATTTTGGGGACTCCTCCGAATCTTCTTCTTCTTCGTCTTCTTCTTCTTCTTTCTCCTCTTTACCTGAAAAGACAAATGCAAATTCAAGCAAACAGAGAATAAGGAACGGAGTCAAAGCAGTGAAGGATCTCAGAGCGCTTCCTGGTATGTGAGCGTGCCTAGGCACCCCTCTATAGCCTCATAGCTGTATATCTGCCATGTAGGTGCACAAGGCGAGGAGAACGAGGCGAGGGGCACAAGGTGAGGAGCACAAGGCGAGGGGCACAAGGTGAGGAGCACAAGGCGAGGAGAACGAAGAGAGGAGCACAAGGCGAGGAGAACGAGGCGAGGGGCACAAGGCGAGGGGCACGAGGCGAGGGGCACGAGGCGAGGGTATGAATCCGAGCAAGGTCGGGGCTCCGTGCAGGACACCCGAGTTCCTCCACCAGGCTGGGGACACCGCGTCTGTATGGTGTCCAAATATAACCCAAACCGCCTGGCCAAAGGTTTGTGGACACCTGACCAACACATCTCTAACCACCACCATGATTATGGCGCTTGTCCCCCTTTGTGTCACCCCCCACTCTTCTTCGGGGAAGACTTTGGGGGGTGTCTGTGTGTAGTTTGTCCCCTGAACCCCATCACCGGAGACCCCTGAACCCCGTCACTGGAGACCCCTGAACCCCATCACTGGAGACACCTGAACCCGATCACTGGAGACACCTGAACCCCATA
>NW_017309629.1:20308-21089 GCF_000935625.1 Nanorana parkeri
TCACTGGAGACCCCTGAACCCCATCACTGGAGACCCCTGAACCCCATCACTGGAGACCCCTGAACCCCATCACTGGAGACCCCTGAACTCCATAACTGGAGACCCCTGAACTCCATAACTGGAGACCCCTGAACCCCATAACTAGAGACACCTGAACTCCATAACTGGAGACCACTGAACCCCGTCACTGGAGACCCCTGAACCCCATAACTAGAGACACCTGAACCCCGTCACTGGAGACCCCTGAACCCCATAACTGGAGACCCCTGAACCCCGTCACTGGAGACCCCTGAACCCCATCACTGGAGACACCTGAACCCCGTCACTGGAGACCCCTGAACTCCATAACTGGAGACCCCTGAACTCCATAACTGGAGACCCCTGAACCCCATCACTGGAGACCCCTGAACTCCATAACTGGAGACCCCTGAACCCCATAACTGGAGACCCCTGAACCCTGTCACCGGAGACCCCTGAACCCCATCACTGGAGACCCCTGACCTCCATCACTGGAGACCCCTGAACCCCATAACTGGAGACCCCTGAACCCCATAACTAGAGACACCTGAACCCCATAACTGGAGACCCCTGAACCCCATCACTGGAGACCCCTGAACCCCATAACTGGAGACACCTGAACCCAATCACTGGAGACACCTGAACCCCGTCACTGGAGACCCCTGAACTCCATAACTGGAGACCCCTGAACCCCATAACTGGAGACCCCTGACCTCCATCACTGGAGACCCCTGAACCCCATCACTGGAGACCCCTGAACCCC
>NW_017309629.1:21391-22021 GCF_000935625.1 Nanorana parkeri
ATTTTGCTGGATACAGTTTCCGGTGATGAGACGGTGTTGGGGGTCGGGGGGCGGGGTAGGACCGGCCACGTGTCCAGCGCCATCAGGCCCCAATTACCCCAAAACCCCACAAGTCCCCGGTCACACCTACTTTTCTCGGTGTTGTCGGACAAGCTGCGGCGGCCTCTCTTCTTCGGGGTGGACATCATGAGCACGTCGTCGTCGTCGTCCTGAGAGCCGTAGCCGAGGGCGCAGCGCCCGTTCTCCAGCACGGTGTCCCCTTCCCGGAGATCTTCCTGTGCGTAGTCACACTTCTTCCTCTCGTACGGCTCCGGGCTCTCCGGCTTCAGCTGGACGGTGGCGGGCTCCACTTCCCCGTTGTGCCCGGGGCCGGCGTGGCCGGCGGCCATTCCTGTACCAGGGTGACAACACTGTTCATTCCGCAGTGAAATCACACAGCTGTTGTCACCCTGTGTATAGGGGCATGTTAGATGGAACAAAAATGGCGGAGACGCGGACGCAATGGTCGGATTCTCATTGGACGAATCAGATCACGCCCACTATGTGCAGAGCCAATCAGAGTGTTTTTGTAACTTGTGATTGCTGTGACCCAATCACAGCCATCATAAATGTAAACCCCGCCCCCTGGTG
>NW_017309629.1:22088-23557 GCF_000935625.1 Nanorana parkeri
TGGGGGGGTTTAAAGTGCCACGGACTACAAATGATTGTGGGGGTACGTGTCGCATCCACCATCAACGCCCCGCTACAGGCCTATCACTTTAAGGGGCGTTACCAATGGCGAGACGTTGGAGGTGGGAGGGGCCATGCTCGACTCAGGAAGTTGGGTCAATATTTGCATACCGAAGCGGCCCCCCGGATTCTAGGAAACCTGATCTGCAGTTATGACAGGTCCTCTTTAAGGGGTGTGCACCCCCCCCCAGGTTCTTCATCATCACAGGGGGGGAGGAGACCAGACTGTACAGCTGATCTGCAGACTAGAGAAAAGTCAGGTCACCATGCTGGCAGAGCTGTGCAAATCTCAGAACTGGATGGACAGAAATAAAATGGCCCCTTCCATGTACCTCGAGCGTTAGTTTAGCGGTTTCCTTCCCGGGGGGGGGTGTCACATTTTGGTTTGTTCTTAGCATGCTGCACACATCTACATACATGTACGAGGCGTGTACACACACAGACACACACTGCGGGTAATTTTTTAGGGTGTAGTGTGGCCACCCCCCCCCCGATCATCGACCCCTCCCCCAGTGTCATGCGGCGCGATGATCTGCAGAGGCCATTTATAAGATGAATCGGATTATAACACAGGGAAGCGTTTCCCCGGCAACCATGGAGGATCCTGGCCCCTCCCCCAGGCCTCGGCCTTTCATTCAGCAGGCCGGGGTCAGCCGGGTTAAGTGCTGATGGGACTGGAAACCCTCAAGTGGCCCCCAGGCTGCAAGTGATACCGTAGGAGGGCCCCTGACACAATCCAAGATGGCGGCTGTGAAAGGGATTCCCTGACAGGGCCCTCAATAGCAGAGTAATGAATGAATGAGCCTAGTGACTTCATAAAAGGTGAGAACCGAATATCCAACAATGCCCATAGCAACCAGACGCTGCCAATAGCAACCAACCACACGCTCCTATAGTAACCAACCAGACACTACCCATAGCAACCAACATCACGCTGCCCATAGCAACCAACTACACGCTGCCCATAGCAACCACCAGATAGCATCAATAAGAACATGTTTCCATGGCAACCATATATTGCTCAGAGCAACCACATTCTAACCACAGAGCCATGTTCCCATAGCAACCATATGCAGCACAGAACAAGCATACTCTACTCAAAGCATAATGTGTTCCATAGCAACCAGATGTTACCCGAAGCAGAAGGCATCACTTCCTGTTAGCCGCCCGCACATCTCCTCCTCTGTCCTTCTGATACCACGCTGCCCGCCTCCGGACCCCACGTGAGACACCGCCCCAGCCCGCACCACACAGCCCACCTGAGACTCCGCACTGCCCACCTGACACCCAGCACAGCCCACCTGAGTCCCCGCACTGCCCACCTGACACCCAGCACAGCCCACCTGAGACCCCGCACTGCCCACCTGACACCCCGCACAGCCCACCTGACACCGCACACAGCCCACCTGA
>NW_017309629.1:24365-27880 GCF_000935625.1 Nanorana parkeri
CAGCCCACCTGGGAGTCCGCACAGCCCACCTGACACCCAGCACAGCCCACCTGAGAGTCTGCACAGCCACCTGAGACCCCACACAGCCCCCCTGAGACCCAGCACAGCCCCCATGAGACCCCGCACAGCCCACCTGAGAGTCCGCACAGCCCACCTGAGAGTCCGCACAGCCCACCTGAGAGTCCGCACAGCCCACCTGAGAGTCCGCACAGCCCACCTGAGAGTCCGCACAGCCCACCTGAGAGTCCGCACAGCCCACCTGAGAGTCCGCACAGCCCACCTGAGAGTCCGCACAGCCCACCTGAGAGTCCGCACAGCCCACCTGAGAGTCCGCACAGCCCACCTGAGAGTCCGCACAGCCCACCTGAGAGTCCGCACAGCCCACCTGAGAGTCCGCACAGCCCACCTGAGAGTCCGCACAGCCACCGAGACCCCACACAGCTCACCTGAGAGTCCACACAGCCCATCTGAGAGTCCGCACAGCCACCTGAGACCCCACACAGCCCACCTGACACCCCGCACAGCCCACCTGAGAGTCCGCACAGCCCACCCGAGAGCCCACCTGAGAGTCGCACAGCCCACCTGAGAGTCGCACAGCCCACCTGAGAGTCGCACAGCCCACCTGAGAGTCCGGACTGCCCACCTGAGAGTCACATAGCCCACCTGAGAGTCCGGACTGCCCACCTGAGAGTCACATAGCCCACCTGAGAGTCCGGACTGCCCACCTGAGAGTCGCACAGCCCACCTGAGAGTCCGGACTGCCCACCTGAGGCCCCATTCACACTGAGCGATTTATCTTGCGGTGATTCCCGCGATATCGCGGCTATTTACCGCGCGATATCGCTCTCCAATGCATGGCAATGGGGCTCTGTCCATCGCTGTCGCGGGTCGTGCGTCGCTACAGCAGGACCCTTTTTGGAGCGGATTTTGCCGCGATATCGCGCGATTTGCGAATCGCTCAGTGTGAATGGTGCCTGAGAGTCACATAGCCCACCTGAAAGTCTGCACAGCCCACCTGAGAGCCGGCATAGGCCACCTGAGACCCTGGAGACATCAGGGCACCACCCCGGAACAACACAGAGTCTGTAGCTATGATTTTGTATTGCTGGGATTTGTAGTCCTCTGTAGCCGGTCTCCTCCCTCCCTCCCCTCGCTCCCTCCTCTATATTCTACATTGCTGAGCGTGGCGTCAGAGTGTTCGGGTTTCACTTGAAGAAGAGGTGACAACAACCCTCCAACTATTACCCTATGAAGAGCGCTGACACTGGAGGAGTCTCCGTGCCTCTGCTATGGCTGCGGACATGTTAGGACAGGCGGCACACAATCCACTCTCAGCTGTAACAATATATCTGTTTATATAAAGCTGGGAGCCCCGGGGCCCCACTGCCCAGCGCAGACTTTATTCAGTAACACAGGGCGGGGCGATGGCCCCGGGGCCGGCGGAGGGATTAGAAGATTGTGAGCGATCCTCCGGAGTGTGACACCTGTAATAATAACTCACAATGATTTACAATGCCGACTCCATGATGTCACCCCAACCACTGCAGACACTAGCCCTTCCCTCCCGGAGTCATGTGACTGAAAGAAGAACTCTGGCAGCATCACATGATGTCCTCCTATAGTGGAGGTGACATCATCCTGGAAGTCATGGTGGAGGGGACATCATCCTGGAAGTCATAGTGGAGGGGACATCATCCTGGAAGTCATAGTGGGGGGGACCTCATATGACTGGCGGAGAACCTCATATGACTGGGGGGGGACCTCATATGACTGGAGGAGAACCTCATATGACTGGAGGGGAACCTCATATATGACTGGAGGAGAACCTCATATGACTGGCAGAGGACCTCATATGACTGGCAGAGGACCTCATATGACTGGACGAGAACCTCATATGACTGGAGGAGAAACTCATATGACTGGAGGAGAACCTCATATGTCTGGAGGAGAACCTCATATGTCTGGAGGGGAACCTCATATCACTGGAGGACCTCATATCACTGGAGGAGAACCTCATATGACTGGAGGGGAACCTCATATGTCTGGAGGAGGACCTCATATGACTGGAGGAGGACCTCATATGACTGGGGGGGGACCTCATATGACTGGAGGAGGATCTCATATGACTGGCGGAGGACCTCATATGACTGGAGGAGGACCTCATATGACTGGGGGGGACCTCATATGACTGGAGGAGGACCTCATATGACTGGCGGAGGACCTCATATGACTGGAGGAGAATCTCATATGACTGCCGGAGGACCTCATATGACTGGGGGGACCTCATATGACTGGAGGAGAACCTCATATGTCTGGAGGACCTCATATGACTGGAGGAGAACCTCATATATGACTGGAGGAGAACCTCATATGACTGGAGGGGAACCTCATATATGACTGGAGGAGAACCTCATATGTCTGGAGGAGGACCTCATATGACTGGAGGAGGACCTCATATGACTGGAGGAGGACCTCATATGACTGGGGGGGACCTCATATGACTGAAGGAGGACCTCATATGACTGGGGGGGACCTCATTGAGTGTTAGCTCAGGGGGCCATAAAGAAACTTTTCTCTCCATGTCTGTCCCCCCTCCCCCGCCTTATCCAGAGAAATCCCGTATTTGCAGAATCTTTACCTGCTGTCAGTCTAATCCGCATCAATCTGTCATCTCCATCCCCGCCCGGCAGACTGCGCTTTGATGTGTGAGCCGGAGGGAGAGATTAGAACATTGGGGCTGTCAGCACTGGAATCCAGAGGAGGGGGAGGGGGGACAGGACAGGTGTAGGAGGAGGGTAAAGTCAGGACACACTTATAGGGCGGCATTGAACTACAACTCCCATCATGGTGCCTGTATATAAAGGTGACACGTATTCATTCTCATCATGTGACAGAAATGCCCCGACACTTCCCACCCATTGCCGTCAGCATCCGGCGTCCATATCAGGTGCCGCTGATCAGACCGTCCTCAGGGAGGACGAAGAGGACCTCAGACCCTCCTCGGGGAGGACAAAGAGAACCTCAGACCATCCTCGGGAAGGATGAAGAGAACCTCAGACCCTCCTCAGTGAGGACAAAGAAAACCTCAGACCCTCCTCGTGGAAGACGTAGAAGACCTCAGACCCTCCTCGTGGAGGACGAAGAGAACCTCAGACCCTCCTCGTGGAAGACGTAGAGGACCTCAGACCCTCCTCGTGGAAGACGTAGAGGACCTCAGACCCTCCTCGTGGAAGACGTAGAAGACCTCAGACCCTCCTCGTGGAGGACGAAGAGAACCTCAGACCCTCCTTGGGGAGGACGAAGAGAACCTCAGACCCTCCTCGGGGAGGACGAAGAGAACCTCAGACCCTCCTTGTGGAAGACGTAGAGGACCTCAGACCCTCCTCGGGGAGGACAAAGAGAACCTCAGGCCCTCCTCGGGGAGGACGAAGAGAACCTCAGACCCTCCTCGTGGAAGACGTAGGGGACCTCAGACCCTCCTCGGGGAGGACGAAGAGAACCTCAGACCCTCCTCA
>NW_017309629.1:28077-33665 GCF_000935625.1 Nanorana parkeri
GCGAATCGCTCAGTGTGAATGGTGCCTGAGAGTCACATAGCCCACCTGAAAGTCTGCACAGCCCACCTGAGAGCCGGCATAGGCCACCTGAGACCCTGGAGACATCAGGGCACCACCCCGGAACAACACAGAGTCTGTAGCTATGATTTTGTATTGCTGGGATTTGTAGTCCTCTGTAGCCGGTCTCCTCCCTCCCTCCCCTCGCTCCCTCCTCTATATTCTACATTGCTGAGCGTGGCGTCACAGTGTTCGGGTTTCACTTGAAGAAGAGGTGACAACAACCCTCCAACTATTACCCTATGAAGAGCGCTGACACTGGAGGAGTCTCCGTGCCTCTGCTATGGCTGCGGACATGTTAGGACAGGCGGCACACAATCCACTCTCAGCTGTAACAATATATCTGTTTATATAAAGCTGGGAGCCCCGGGGCCCCACTGCCCAGCGCAGACTTTATTCAGTAACACAGGGCGGGGCGATGGCCCCGGGGCCGGCGGAGGGATTAGAAGATTGTGAGCGATCCTCCGGAGTGTGACACCTGTAATAATAACTCACAATGATTTACAATGCCGACTCCATGATGTCACCCCAACCACTGCAGACACTAGCCCTTCCCTCCCGGAGTCATGTGACTGAAAGAAGAACTCTGGCAGCATCACATGATGTCCTCCTATAGTGGAGGTGACATCATCCTGGAAGTCATGGTGGAGGGGACATCATCCTGGAAGTCATAGTGGAGGGGACATCATCCTGGAAGTCATAGTGGGGGGGACCTCATATGACTGGCGGAGAACCTCATATGACTGGGAGGGGACCTCATATGACTGGAGGAGAACCTCATATGACTGGAGGAGAACCTCATATGACTGGAGGAGGACCTCATATGACTGGAGGAGGACCTAATATAACTGGAGGAGGACCTCATATGACTGGAGGAGGACCTCATATGACTGGGAGGGGACCTCATATGACTGGAGGAGAACCTCATATGAAGTTAGTGAACGGGGGGCGGGGGGGGGGGGACCTCATATGACTGGAGGAGAACCTCATATGACTGGAGGGGAACCTCATATATGACTGGAGGAGAACCTCATATGACTGGCAGAGGACCTCATATGACTGGCAGAGGACCTCATATGACTGGACGAGAACCTCATATGACTGGAGGAGAAACTCATATGACTGGAGGAGAACCTCATATGTCTGGAGGAGAACCTCATATGTCTGGAGGGGAACCTCATATCACTGGAGGACCTCATATCACTGGAGGAGAACCTCATATGACTGGAGGGGAACCTCATATGTCTGGAGGAGGACCTCATATGACTGGAGGAGGACCTCATATGACTGGGGGGGGACCTCATATGACTGGAGGAGGATCTCATATGACTGGCGGAGGACCTCATATGACTGGAGGAGGACCTCATATGACTGGGGGGGACCTCATATGACTGGAGGAGGACCTCATATGACTGGCGGAGGACCTCATATGACTGGAGGAGAATCTCATATGACTGCCGGAGGACCTCATATGACTGGGGGGACCTCATATGACTGGAGGAGAACCTCATATGTCTGGAGGACCTCATATGACTGGAGGAGAACCTCATATATGACTGGAGGAGAACCTCATATGACTGGAGGGGAACCTCATATATGACTGGAGGAGAACCTCATATGTCTGGAGGAGGACCTCATATGACTGGAGGAGGACCTCATATGACTGGAGGAGGACCTCATATGACTGGGGGGGACCTCATATGACTGAAGGAGGACCTCATATGACTGGGGGGGACCTCATTGAGTGTTAGCTCAGGGGGCCATAAAGAAACTTTTCTCTCCATGTCTGTCCCCCCTCCCCCGCCTTATCCAGAGAAATCCCGTATTTGCAGAATCTTTACCTGCTGTCAGTCTAATCCGCATCAATCTGTCATCTCCATCCCCGCCCGGCAGACTGCGCTTTGATGTGTGAGCCGGAGGGAGAGATTAGAACATTGGGGCTGTCAGCACTGGAATCCAGAGGAGGGGGAGGGGGGACAGGACAGGTGTAGGAGGAGGGTAAAGTCAGGACACACTTATAGGGCGGCATTGAACTACAACTCCCATCATGGTGCCTGTATATAAAGGTGACACGTATTCATTCTCATCATGTGACAGAAATGCCCCGACACTTCCCACCCATTGCCGTCAGCATCCGGCGTCCATATCAGGTGCCGCTGATCAGACCGTCCTCAGGGAGGACGAAGAGGACCTCAGACCCTCCTCGGGGAGGACAAAGAGAACCTCAGACCATCCTCGGGAAGGATGAAGAGAACCTCAGACCCTCCTCAGTGAGGACAAAGAAAACCTCAGACCCTCCTCGTGGAAGACGTAGAAGACCTCAGACCCTCCTCGTGGAGGACGAAGAGAACCTCAGACCCTCCTCGTGGAAGACGTAGAGGACCTCAGACCCTCCTCGTGGAAGACGTAGAGGACCTCAGACCCTCCTCGTGGAAGACGTAGAAGACCTCAGACCCTCCTCGTGGAGGACGAAGAGAACCTCAGACCCTCCTTGGGGAGGACGAAGAGAACCTCAGACCCTCCTCGGGGAGGACGAAGAGAACCTCAGACCCTCCTTGTGGAAGACGTAGAGGACCTCAGACCCTCCTCGGGGAGGACAAAGAGAACCTCAGGCCCTCCTCGGGGAGGACGAAGAGAACCTCAGACCCTCCTCGTGGAAGACGTAGGGGACCTCAGACCCTCCTCGGGGAGGACGAAGAGAACCTCAGACCCTCCTCAGGCAGGATGTAGAGGACCTCAGGCCCTCGGGGGAGGACGAAGAGGACCTCAGATATCTCAGGTCTGGTCTTCTCTATAGACGGTGTCATTGGCCAGGATCAGTGGAGCTCTCTGGGAGACCGTCAGGAAGAAGGTTGGAGGCGTCGATGGCATTTATAAAGCTCACCAGATGATTAGAACTTGATAATCCATTGTGAGTTGACTGACCGGCCCAGCAAACTCAGCCCAAGACCTGACCATCTGATGCTGAAAGAAGTCTCCCAGAACCCCAAAATGTAATCGAGGGGTGTTCAGGTAACTCTACAATCAGGAAGAGATCGCAGCAATCCAACCAACATGGGAGGTTCCAGAAATTCTTTGCTGTTCAATAAGAAGAAGATCCCAATGTGACCATATAGACAAAGACTCGCCCTTCCGGAACAACGTGCTGAAGACCGACTAATGGAAAAGAGAGTTGTATGGTCACAGTAATAGACATGTGTGGCGCATACTGAAGACAGCATTTCAGGAGAAGAACCTCGCACCAACTGTGAAGCATGGCGGTGGAGATGTTATGGTTTGGGGTTACTTTTCTGGTTCAGGGCATGGGCAGCTCACGGTCTGAGTCATATCAATGTGAGGCCATCCGTCCGAAGGTTGAAGTTTCCCCAGAAGTCAGTCTGTCCATGTGATAACGATGAGGAACATCTCAGGGAGAAGACATAGAGAGTCATGGACCGGTCTAGTCAAAGCCCTGACTTCATTCCCATTGAAATGTTCGGAGGGGGAGGGGGGATTGTGGAACTGCCCCTGAGGCCCAACACATCAAGTAAATTACCCTCCATTGCTCTAAAGGGTCTGTACAGTAAAGCGTACCTGATGTATGTGAGTCTGGGGGGCCGTCCATGGCGCCCTGTACTCACAGCATGTCCTCAGCACCATTCAGTCCAGAAGACATCTAGGCCCACACCTCACTCCTGAAATCCCACACAGCCCACCTGAGACCCCGCACAGCCCACCTGAAATCCCACAGAGCCCACCTGAGACCCCACACAGCCCACCTGAGACTCCACACAGCCCACCTGAGAGCCCGCACAGCCCACCTGACAGTCCGCACAGCCCACCTGACCCCCCGCACAGCCCACCTGAGAATCTGCATAGCCGAGAGCCGACAACCCACTTGAGAGCCCGCACAGCCCACCTAAGAGCCGACAAAGCCCACCTGAGAGCCCGCACAGCCCACCTAAGAGCCGACAAAGCCCACCTGAGAGCCTGCACAGCCCACCTGAGAGCCCGCACAGCCCACCTAAGAGCCAACAAAGCCCACCTGAGAGCCTGCACAGCCCACCTGAGAGCCTGGAGACATCAGGGCGCCACCCCGGAACAACACAGAGTCTGTAGCTATATACTGTAGTTATATATATACACAAGGCGGCCATATTTGCTCATTACATATACGGGATCTGCTTCCTGCTACACAAGTCTATGAGAGCAGTGAGTTGTGACTCCTCTGTGATCTCCGGTCGGGTTGGACGCAGAGCTCCCTCTAGTGGCTGATCTACAAATCTCTATATTTCACACAAAACAGCAACATATGGAAGAGTGAGCATGCGAGGAATGTGAAAGCCCCGCCCATAACGACTTTGCAGGAGCCTCTGCTGTGCCGGGCGACGTAACCTTCACCCCCTCCTGCGCTGCACAAACCTTACCGGAGAGAAGAAAGCGTGACTCTCCCCTCCCCCATGTGACAGCGCAGGGCCAATCACCAAGCACGACCATTTGGGGGTGAGTCACATGATCCTCCATACATATTTTATCTTGGCGGGGGAGGGAAGGGGAGCATTTGCACTTGCAACGAGGGGCAGTAAAGAGAACCTGTCACTTTGCCCGGCTTCGGGCTACAGCACGGGTTTGGTAAACGCGGCAAGTCTAACTGTATAGGGAAACTAAAATAGACCGCGCTTTCCCTTTAAATAAGCTGCAAGCCGATTGGCTGTCGGCATCATCGGCGAGTATTACGGCGTTCCCAGCATACCGGATGATGTCTGGGCGGCGGGATCAACCGTCCCCTGTTGTACGGAGGACTGAGACGTCACGGTAGCATCATCTGAGGGGCCTCTGGTACCCCTCATTCTCGGGAAGGGTCCCGTGTCCACCGCAGCCCCCGACTCATTCACTAAGCACACGCACCACCCGAGTCCCCTGACACCACGCACATTGCTCACCATGGGCCTGGACGGCATCTTGTCTCGGCGTCTGTATGGCACGTGGCGGAGTGACGGGGGCCGTGTACAGCAGCAGCGCTGAGGACCTCGCGCGTCTCTCTCTCACTTTCTCTTTCCAGCACTTTCACCAGTTTCCACATCCCGTGTCGAGCTCAGAGCGCCGAGTTCACCGTCGACTGTCACTTCCTCTACGCCGCGACCACAAGCCTCGTCTGTGCGGAAGCGGGGAGCAGGCCGGGACCCCGGGTGCAGCAGGGGTGGACACCATAGATTGGGGAGGGTCCTCGTGCGTGTCCTGGGGGTCACGGGAGCTCAGTCACATTCTACTGGACCCGCTGTGTCGTATGGAAGAGGTTTTAGGGGCTCATCCAATCCTCCTCTTCGGTTCCCGATGACTGACCAGGAGGATGAACACGGCACGGGTCACAGTAGACAGAGGAGTCCCATCGTCCGCACCGAGAGGGCCAACAACCCCTCGACCCAAAAGGAATGACCGCAAACATATTACACCGCTCTCCGATTGGGTGAGGTTTTGACCCAAAATGTTCGGGGACGTGAGAGCTGGGCCAGCACCTGACCCGTAGGTGGTCACACCTCTGCCACCGTACA
>NW_017309629.1:34300-40006 GCF_000935625.1 Nanorana parkeri
CTCACCGTTGTTGGTGACTTTCTCTGGATCACCAAGGACTTCTGAGGACAAGAGAAGGTCATTGGTCTGAGTCCGATCCACACCTGAGCCCCCAGGAAGCTTGAAGCTCAACTGAAGGCCACACTTAGTTTTGGATGGAGAGGGATCAGAACCCCTGCCAGGTTTTTATTGCCGTCCATGTCTCCATCGGGGAGATTCACCCGCTCCTGTGGTGTCCGGGTGAATGTTATCACTCATAGTGAAAGACAATCCCAAATGTTGGGTTGTCCTCAGGAATAGACGGGGAAATCTTCCAATGGGTGACCACCAGGGGTTTCCCTCTCTTTGGAGGGATTTCCTCTCACTTCCTGTTGTAGCTATGTGACAGGAAATGGAGGGAAATCTCCCCAGTGACAAAATAACTGACATAACCCTCCATCACACTATCCGAACCTTCAGAACCCTCAACGATCCGAATCCGGAGCTTTTAAATTGTCTGTTGGCATGCAAGTGGTGAGACGCCGGATTCCCCGGAGATAAAAAGTAAATGTATCCGATTTCACCGGACAGACATCACCGGGACGGACAGACAGCGGACAGACATTGCCGGACAGACATCGCCGGATAGACATCACCGGGACAGACATAACCGGGACAGACATCAGCGGACAGACATCACCGGGACAGACATCACCGGGACAGACATAACCGGACAGACATCGCCGGACAGACATCACCGGGACAGACATCACCGGGACATACATTGCCGGATAGACATCACCGGGACAGACATCAGCGGACAGACATAACCGGGACAGACATCAGCGGACAGACATCGCCGGACAGACATCACCGGGACAGACATAACCGGGACAGACATAACCGGGACAGACATCAGCGGACAGACATAACCGGACAGACATCGCCGGACAGACATCGCCGGACAGACATCGCCGGATAGACATCACCGGGACAGACATCAGCGGACAGACATCGCCGGATAGATTTCACCGGACAGACATCGCCCGGACAGACATAACCGGGACAGACATCAGCGGACAGACATCGCCGGATAGACATCACCGGGACAGACATCACCGGACAGACATCACCGGATAGACATCACCGGGACAGACATCACCGGACAGACATCACCGGGACAGACATCACCGGGACAGACATCACCGGGAAAGACATCACCGGGACAGACATCGCCGGGACAGACATGACCGGGACAGACATCGCTAGACAGACATAACCGGGACAGACATGACCGGGACAGACATGACCGGGACAGACATCGCCGGATAGACATGACCGGGACAGACATCGCCGGGACAGACATCGCCGGATAGACATGACCGGGACAGACATCACCGGGACAGACATGACCGGCACAGACATCGCCGGGACATTCTCACTCCTTCCAGGAGAAGAAAGATTTCGATGTTTTCAGGTCCTCGCTGCGGAGGAACATTTCCCCCCCAATGACCCAGCGGAAGGAGACGGCACAGCCGCAGAGCAGACATGGAAGGCCGGTGACACCGTACAGGAAGTGTGTCTGCTTTAGATAACAGGCAGGTGGCATGCGGGTCACCTGGACACTTTCTGCAGACACGGTTCTCAGGACTCAGTGTGGTCAGGATGTGGTCAGACCACCCGTGCCCAACGCCAGCCTGCGCCCTTCTCATCCGGGCGCAGGAAACAGCAGCTGAGGGCGACCGGCGTCCCGGCGTCATGTGCTACACGCATTCTTCATTAGAGGTGGTGGTTAACCCTTTCACTACCAGAATCCATTAACTGGTTGTCAGGCCTACTATATGGCCAAACCTAAGTATGTCCCCCCAATGAGGGGGGTCTCCAGTGACGGGGTTCAGGGGTCTCCAGTGATTGGGTTCAGGGGTCTCCAGTGACGGAGGTCAGGGGTCTTCAGTGATGGGGTTCAGGGGTCTCCAGTGATGGAGGTCAGGAGTCTCCAGTGATGGGGTTCAGGGGTCTCAAGTGATGGGGTTCAGGGGTCTCCAGTGATGGAGGTCAGGAGTCTCCAGTGATGGGGTTCAGGGGTCTCAAGTGATGGGGTTCAGGGGTCTCCAGTGATGGAGGTCAGGAGTCTCCAGTGATGGGGTTCAGGGGTCTCAAGTGATGGGGTTCAGGGGTCTCCAGTGATGGAGGTCAGGAGTCTCCAGTGATGGGGTTCAGGGGTCTCAAGTGATGGGGTTCAGGGGTCTCCAGTGATGGAGGTCAGGGGTCTCCAGTGATGGGTCTGTTCATCCTCCATCATACAAAGACATTGGAGACCATTGTGATCTTCCAGCCTTGTGGTCACAGTTTGGTGAAGACCCTTTTCTGTTCCCCCCATGACTGTCCCCCGTGTACAAAGCCAGCTCCATAAAGACATGGCGTGACCAGTTTGCTGGAGGAACTCGAGTGTCCTCCACACCAGAGCCCTGACCTCATCCCTACTGATCACTGACTGTGAGCCCGGGTCTTCTCATCCACTGTCAGGACCTGACCTCACAAATGGCCACCACCGAGAGGCCGAGCGCCGGCTGGAGAGCTTTGTCTGTGAACGACCTGCATGTGATCACCATGATTGACGGTCATTCCATGCTGATTGGTTCCACATAGTTAGTCTGAGACCTGTAACCGACCAATGGCCTTGAGGGTGTAGTTCCTTCTGACCACATGGGGAGCTGAACCTGAGAACATTCATCTACAGATAAAGGAAGTCTAGGTATTAAGGGTTAGATACTCTGCCGGGGTGTACATGGAATGGACGGGGGGCTCCAGTGAGGCTGATAGCACAGATAAGTCCTGATGAAGAGGGGCCCTCAGAACCCCCAGAATGCACCGGGTGTTTTTACACCATTAGTGGAGAGAACGAACCTCACTTCCTGTGCTATCTGACACCCAACAAGTAGGCTGTAGTTATAATTTTCATTTCCTGTTCTATCTGATACTCATCATACAGGATGTAGATACATTTCCCTCACTTCCTGTTCCATCTGATACTTATCATACAGGATGTGGATACATTTCCCTCACTTCCTGTTCTATCTGATACTCATCATACAGGATGTAGATACATTTCCCTCACTTCCTGTCCTATTCCATATCCATCATACAGGATGTAGATACATTTCCCTCACTTCCTGTCCTATTCCATATCCATCATACAGGATGTGGGCAGATTTTCTGTTCCGACAGGATGTCGGTCACCCTCATGGTGGACAGAGAAGATGAACTGGTGGAGTCACCATAGACTGGCGGGCATGGAAGGGGTTCTCTGAAATGGGAACGGGCCGCGGAGGAGACAACTCGTTTGCTGAAATAAAACGTTCTCAGAATAAACAAAGGTTCTTCATGTGTCACGGACACAACTGGAGGCGGAAAACGTTTCCCCCACTTTTGTGAAGATCGGTTTTGTGGACTTTGTGTACAAAAGTCTTCCCACCCTGACTGATAATGTGACCGATCTTCATTTAAAGGGGATGTCCTCCATGCAGAGAACCCAGATCGGACCTATGGCCAGGCGCCGGGTCAGCAGAGGGCCCTCGTTTTTCCCCCTCCCCGTTACACACTTTATTTGAAGGTTCATTCCATGTTCTGGGTTCACTCGTCGAGTTATCCCGGCGGGAACGGACAGATAATTCCTCAAACCGCAACAAAGGTCCGTTCCTGGAAATCACCACAACACATGTTTTGCCCGAAAATTGTTTCTTTGTTTCCCCAGAAATTCTGTCTGCTGTACGAGGCGGAACTGAGCGCCAGAGACCCATCCAGGAGGAGAGAGGGAACACGGGGAGCGAGAGAGTGAGGGGGGTATACATAGTGTGATGGAGGGAGTGAGGGGGGTAATGGTGGAGGGACTGAGAGGACCACAATGTTTCTTTCAGTGCGGTAAGAATTGTAATTTTCATGAATGTAAACAAAGAGCCGCCATGTTTCGGGGGTCACAGCTCCTTCATCAGGGGTTGTGTGGTGCCGATATATTCAGATTGTAGTACAGGGACAGCAATAAAAGAGGGAGAAGACAGTGCGCCTGGTGGGGTGCAGAGGACGCAGACTGACCATCAGGCTCATTACAGTTCCCGCACTCTGGTGACATTTTGTCAGGATAACACGTCATATATGTTTAGAGCTGCAGCTAACGATTATTTTCAAAATCGATTAGTTAGCCGATTATTAAGTTCAATGAATCGGCTAATCGGATAAACTATAACATACATTTTAAAAAATGGCTCCAGTGATGGACTACTAGTTTGTATTGAGGTTGTAGTCCATCACAGGAGCGAGCTTGGAGCGGTGGAAGTAAAAAAGAAAAAAGATAGTGCGGTGTGCAATATAGTGACATGGAAAGTGTATAATTATACAGCAATGCAGAATGGCGCCAGCTATAGAGGACTACAAATCCCAGCAATAGTACATTATACAGCAATCAATGCGGAATACCACCGGCTATAGAGGACTACAAATCCCAGCAATAGTACATTATACAGCAATGAATGCAGAATGGCGCCGGCTATAGAGGACTACAAATCCCAGCAATAGTACATTATAGCTGACGGCATTCTGCATTGCGCTGTATAATGTACAATTGCTGGGTTTTGTAGTCCTCTATAGCTGGTGGTATTCCGCATTGCGCTGTATAATGTATTATTGCTGGGATTTGTAGTCCTCTATACAGCACAGTGCAGAATATCACCAGCTATAGAGGAGTACAACAAATCCCAGCAATACATTATACATACAGTGTATAATGTATTGCTGGGATTTGTATTCCTATGTAGAATATACAGCACAATGTACCATCAGCTATAGAGGACTACAAATCCCAGCAATACATTATAGAGCACCATGTGTGGGGGAGGGGAAGGCTTACCTGAGCAGTCTTCCAGCAACTTGTTTCTGAGATCGGGCCTGTCTATCGGCGGCTGTCATCCCCCCACACCTGCTCCTCCTTACTACATCTCCCGCGTCCCTGTGCCGATCGTGGATGTGGGCTGGCGGTGAGTGTGAGGCGGGAAGGAGGTGCAGCGTGTAGAGCGCGGATGCGGGCGGGTCTGGCAGCGGTGAGCGTGAGTTGGGGAGGAGGTGCGGCGCGCAGCGTTTGTGGACCCGTGAACAGGGCCAACTGATCGGAAGCCGATTAATCGATTATTGAAAAAGTTGACAACTTTTTCAATAATCGATTATAATCGATTATGTTGATTAGTTGTTGCAGCCCTATATATGTTACATGTATGTCCCCAGTCACATGACACAACCAAGAATTGCTGATTACCGCCTGACCTATCACGGCACATGGTCCCTGGCCCTCCCCCTTCAATGTGATGTGAAAGCCGGGGGAGGGGGAGTTCCTTTTCATCATAATTAACCCTCAGAGGATTAAGGATCTCGGGTGATCCCCGCCCCCTATTCTATACATTGTATGTGAAGTGTCCCCGCCCCCTATTCTATAGATTGTATGTGAAGTGTCCCCGCCCCCTATTCTATACATTGTATCATCGAAGAAACAACCAGAAATATACAAAATATTCTGATTGATTGATTTGTAGTATTTCTGTGGGCGGGACCCATCATGCAGCGCAGGGTTCTCTGATTGGTGGAAATACACTTCAGGGCTCCTCAGGTCCATGGCCTCCGTGACGGCGGATCTCCGGGGACACGGAACGGATTTCGCACACTGACCCAGATACAGAGAAATGATAAAACCCGGAGAGCGGA
>NW_017309629.1:40310-40947 GCF_000935625.1 Nanorana parkeri
CTCTCTCCACTCTCCCCCCTCTCTCTCCACTCTCCCCCCTCTACTTCCTCTCCCCCATCTCCCCCGAGAAGCCAGTCGTGGCACCTTTCATCAGTGGCGCCTTTCATCAGTGGCGCCTTTCACCAGTGGCGCCTTTCACCAGTGGCACCTTTCATCAGTGGCGCCTTTCATCAGTGGCGCCTTTCATCAGTGGCGCCTTTCATCAGTGGCACCTTTCATCAGTGGCGCCTTTCATCCGTGGCGCCTTTCAGTGGTTTATGTAACTTTTGCTGTACTCACCATTTCTGTTTTTCGTTTCCGGCCCGGCCGTCCCACTTTCTTCATGGACCCCCCAATGTCATGCTTCTCCTCCTTGTTCTTCTGCTCCCGTGGCTCTTCTTCTCCCTGCTGAGAAACAAAAAAAGACATGACAGTCCACCAATACCACAAGAAGAGATCATGGGGGGAGGGGGGCCACGGACTAAACACCAAACAGCCTGGAGATGTAGAGAGCAAACACAGTCTCCTGACCACGCCTAATGTCCTCAGGTGTGCCTGCACCCCTCCCCCCCTACCTTCCAGTCCTCCGATGTGGTGGCTGCACCCCTCCCCCCCATACCTTCCAGTCCTCCGATGTGGTGCCTGCACCCCTCCCCCC
>NW_017309629.1:41641-44478 GCF_000935625.1 Nanorana parkeri
GGGGGGGGACATGGAATCGCAAACATTGGGCTCTGTGTTACAGTTTCACTATGTAACCAGAAATCCCGGAGGGCAACGCACCCAAATCTCCGCAGAGCCGCGCTGCTTCCTGCGTTTTGTGTCACATGACCAGGAGAGGAAACAACAGAAACCCCAACAGAGAGCAAAGTCCAATCCTGTCACAGCAAGAGATAAGGATGGGGGAGGGGCGCAGGTGACCCCAGAGACCCACTCCGAGCAAACCAAACACAGGATAGACATCCGCTCCGTGTGCACCAAACTCCACTGTGCACCCAGATATTACATTGTAGAAGTAGCAGTGACGTCATCACCGCGCTGTACATAGGCAGTGCAGGCAGCAGAGCTGAGGGAGGGGCCAAACAGGCTCCACCCATTACAGGAAACTACATGAGGGGGCGGAGACAAGACCAGTCACCATGCACAAGGAGAGAGAGCTGCAGTGACCGGTCTTTATTACCGGAAGGGGCGGAGACAAGACCAGTCACCCTGATCCACGTTCTGAGTCCGGCTTTGTTACCTGAGACTGACGTGGACTACAATGTATCCATAATCTATCATTCTCGCTGCGATAAAGCGACATTAATGACAAGTCGTTACACCAATCTATAAAAGATCACACATGTCTATGCTATGCTGCCCAGGAGGCGGCTGACGCATTTCACCCCTTCTGAGGAAGCCACGCAGGAAAATCCATCCCACGTCTCGCGTCTATCGGATCGTTATTCTGTTCTGTACAATTATATACAAAACCACGTCATCGGGAAATCTTCATGTAGGTAGAGAAGACGAGGCAAAGTCCACCGAAGTACAATTCAACATGTCAACCCTCCTACACCCCGCCCCCTCCGGCTCTCATGATTGGGTCCACGTAAAGCCACGGGAATTGGGAGCAGAGAACTCTCCACGTCCCACTGAAGCCATCTCACATCACTAACGGTCATCCATGAGACCCGAATATCTTCATAGAGCACAATGGACCACAGACTGGAAACCGAGGACCAGGCAAAACGCGTAAAGTACTCGGTTAAGTAATGGCGTCTGTCAGGGACGCACCGATACTAGTATCGGTATCGGTGCCGAGTATTTGGACGAGTACTCATACAAATGCTCTGATGCCTAGACAGATACCTTCGCCAAGAAGTGTCCGATGGTCCGAAGGACGAGAGCTGCCCTTTGATGGTCCCCAAAACCAGATGCGGATCCAGACGAAACTGGAGGAAAGACGGGATCTGTCCCACCGAGTATTTCCCAGGATGGAAGGTTCTAGCATCGCACTATGCGCAGTAAGCTCCGCCTCCAGGTGCAACGGTTGCGAGCAATCGCCTTCCTAGCTATCAGGAGTGTCTGGATGACCAAATCTGGAAGACCCTCTGCCCTCCAGGATCTGCCCTCCAGGATCTGCCCTCCAGGATCTGCCCTCCAGGATCTGGACTCCAGGATCTGCCCTCCAGGATCTGCCCTCCAGGATCTGGACTCCAGGATCTGCCCTCCAGGATCTGGGCTCCAACATCCAAGCCATTAAAGCCAGCAGGATGGTGGACCGGCCCATGGGGCAGAAGGTCTGGACAATCCAGAAAAGCCAACGGGGAGTCTACCAGGAGCCAGAGAATGTGTGAGGACCAAGATCTCCGGGGCCAGTCTGGTGCAATGAGAATCACCGAGATGTACCCAATCCTGTGGAGCGGACAACGGAGAAGCTTGGGAGGTGGAGCGGCACAGATCAGGCTGAACTGATCCCACTAAATCCCCACAGCATCCATTGAGGAGGCCCGAGGATCCCTGGATCTGCCGACGAACCTGTCCGGTTTTGTTGTTACATCTGGACCACGTCTGGAGTCCCCCACCTGTGACAGAGGGCCCAGAATACCTCCAGGTGGAGAGAACATTGCTCCGGTTCCGGACGGTAACAACTGAGGAAGTGAACCTTCCATGCCCGGGATGTGCACAATGTTGTAGTTCTGGCAAAACCAGAATCAGATCTGCTTCTCTCTGACCTTCGTGAGTTCTAGCGCCCCCGGTGGTTGGTGTAGACCACTGCCATGGCATCGTCCAACTGGATTCAGGTGACCTCGAAGGCGAGGGGTTCAATGAATGTAGACGGGACAACTGACTAGCCCGGAATTCCAGAATATTTATGGGAAGCTTCCTCTGGTGTCCGAATCCCCCGAACCGAGAGGGTATCCAGGACTCCTCCCCATCCGGGCCGACTGGCATCGGTGGTGAGAACCTTCCACGTCATGGGGTGCATGACTTCATGAGGGCCTCACCCAGCTGGACAGGCACATGGGGCAACCCAGAGACTAAGCCTGTTTGCCGCATGCTGCCAGAATGTTGAGCTGCCACAACCTGGGTGTATGGTACCATCTGGACAGTGGCAACCATTAGTCCTTAATGCAGAAGAGAATGGAGAGGTGGTTCCTGGACTGATGGGTCCAGGCCGGTGAGCGGAGGGGCAAAGGTTGTCCACCAGAAGGAAGCCTCTGCACAGAACCAAATCCAAGGCCAGGCCCACATACTCAGAGAGGAGTCAGACCTTGTAGAGAATCCGGGGCATTGGCTGGCCAGAGCTGGGCTGACTGGTCCTTCCAGGAACCCCACAATGTGGGCAGCCCCAAAGGGCAAAGCCGAGCGAGGACCGGGGCAACTACCTGGAAGACCTGAGGTGCCAAAACCCCCGATGATCCCCCCTGAGAACATCCTGAAGACATGAGGCTGGAAGCCTTCCTACAGGCCTGGCACGCACGTCTGTCTGCCAAACACTGGCCGGGTCACCAGGTGAGAAGAAAGATGAAAAAGCCTAAAAAAAATGCAGCCGC
>NW_017309629.1:44531-44732 GCF_000935625.1 Nanorana parkeri
GAGACACAGGGAAGAAACATACAAGAAATCTTTGTAACAATATTATTTATAAACATGAATAATTGGGAGATAAAGAGAAACAATGTCACGTGATTGCAGGTCCTTCCTATGGACTCGCTTCCTGTCTGCGGTGGCCCCTCCCCCCTCCCTGGATCTGACTTCCTACCAGACAAATATCTGCTGCAGCAGAGTCAATCCCGG
>NW_017309629.1:45075-45597 GCF_000935625.1 Nanorana parkeri
CCTCATAATGGGCACAGCGGGTGTACAGACCCGGGAACTCAGCACAGGGATGG
The DNA here is from genome assembly GCF_000935625.1 of Nanorana parkeri. Taxonomy (NCBI): domain Eukaryota; kingdom Metazoa; phylum Chordata; class Amphibia; order Anura; family Dicroglossidae; genus Nanorana; species Nanorana parkeri. The sequence continues at coordinate 45,129 of NW_017309629.1, forward strand.
TGGGAGCCCCTCATAATGGGCACAGCGGGTGTACAGACCCGGGAACTCAGCACAGGGATGGTGGGAGCCCCTCATAATGGGCACAGCGGGTGTACAGACCCGGGAACTCAGCACAGGGATGGTGGGAGCTCCTCATAATGGGCACAGCGGGTGTACAGACCCGGGAGCGGTTGGGGGGGAGATTATCTTTTACATGACAACACGGGAGAGCTGACACGGAACGTGTACATGGAGGTCGGGCTCTTCTTGCCTTTGCTGTACTGGGTGGAGTGCCCCTTTAAATGGCCCAGCTTTGGAGGATTCACTCGCAGGGGGCGGAGTCTTAATAAGAAGCACATGTGCCGGGTGATGGAGAGATGTTACGGCGGTGGCGGTGAGGTCTGCGGTGAATTTGGCTTCATCACATAACATCTGGCCGGATCCTCATCATTACAATCTCCGTGTAACCCCCGGTGTGCCGACCCAACAC
>NW_017309629.1:46009-46712 GCF_000935625.1 Nanorana parkeri
GGGCGGGTATGACCTCCTGCTGAAAATGCTACTTCACTGGCTGTCATACTACTTCTTTGGTTTCCACACTGATCCAGAATAAGCATGCGGCAAGTGAGGGCAGAGCGATGACAGAACTCCAATCACATTCAGAAAGTGTTTGAAGCCGGAGGATCAGCACGACATCCAGCACGGTCAGGAATGGCAGCCGCTGAGCGGAGTTCTCCTTTAAATGTCCAGAGACAACCATTGGAGCCGATCCTCCGCGCTCCCATTAGTGGCCGTCAGCAGAATCCGGCGCCGGCTGCGGCGTTGCAAATGACGTTCTGCGTTTTCTCCGCGCTCAGCAGAAAAGGGGAACAAAGGAAACATCGGGAGAAGGGAAACGTTTGGGGATCGGTGCGCAAAGTGTCGCCGGATGTCACCGCGAGGCTCAGCCCGGTTCATGGCACTGACCTAGACCATGGCGATGTCGCAGCGCTCCCTTCACCAATCCCCTTTTATTATAATCCCCTCCCCCTTTTAATTTTTGTGGCCGGTAAATACTCATATTATTAATGTGGCCCCTCCCCCTCAGGTCAGCGAGGAACCTCCCCCTGCCCGGGAAACTCCCATCACTCATCCCAGGCGGGTCAGTGTGCCGAAGTATCGCGAGATTTCACGTCTGCAGGGGGAGGGGCCGGGACCAAAAATCTGTACAAATGACAAATAGAGAGGAAGAGAG
>NW_017309629.1:47002-49687 GCF_000935625.1 Nanorana parkeri
ATGACCCCTGAACTCAGGAAATGCCGCAGCTCATTATATTATCGGGTGCTGCTGGAAATAGAAAGAGGAAACAAAAAGGGAGGAAGGAGCGCCATGAGCCAGTGCGGGTCGTCACGCTTCTTCCTCCTTCTTGTTTCCTCTCCGGCACAAACGTCGGACACCCCGGTCCGCACACGCCTGGAGCAGCACGCCTGAGCCCAAATCAAACCCCCACCCCTCCGGAGATGGACCAGACCTATACAACTTTCACACATTGGTAATAGAGAGAGCAAACAGCAAAATTGTACTTCCTGTGCCTAGACACTCCTGATATCAGACCACTTCCTGTACCTAGACACTCCTGATATCAGACCACTTCCTGTACCTAGACATTCCTGATTCCAGACCACTTCCTGTGCCTAGACACTCCTGATATCAGACCACTTCCTGTACCTAGACACTCCTGATATCAGACCACTTCCTGTACCTAGACACTCCTGATATCAGACCACTTCCTGTACCTAGACACTCCTGATATCAGACCACTTCCTGTACCTAGACACTCCTGATATCAGACCACTTCCTGTACCTAGACACTCCTGATATCAGAACACTTCCTGTACCTAGACACTCCTGATATCAGAACACTTCCTGTACCTAGACACTCCTGATATCAGAACACTTCCTGTACCTAGACACTCCTGATATCAGAACACTTCCTGTACCTAGACACTCCTGATATCAGAACACTTCCTGTACCTAGACACTTCTGATATCAGACCACTTCCTGTACCTAGACACTCCTGATATCAGAACACTTCCTGTACCTAGACACTCCTGATATCAGAACACTTCCTGTACCTAGACACTCCTGATATCAGAACACTTCCTGTACCTAGACACTTCTGATATCAGACCCCTTCCTGTACCTAGACACTCCTGATTCCAGACCACTTCCTGTACCTAGACACTCCTGATTCCAGACCACTTCCTGTGCCTAGACACTCCTGATATCAGACCACTTCCTGTACCTAGACACTCCTGATTCCAGACCACTTCCTGTGCCTAGACACTCCTGATATCAGACCACTTCCTGTACCTAGACACTCCTGATGTGCCTAGGCAGTCGTGTGAGTACAGCTTCATAGCTGTATATCTGCTGTGTCAAATCCTATAAGGCTCTGCTGCCTCTGACCGCCGGTCTCCTCATGATGTGAGGTTGGTGATGTCACCGCTGTGCTGCTCTCTGTTCTCCTTGCTGGAGAGGAAGCTGCACCCGAGGAGCTGCAGTGCCAGGATCTCCCTGCTTCTACCTCACCCGTTCTGCTGAGCTTCCTCTACCTCTATCATTACAGTCATCAGGGGGGCAGCTCTGATATGACCTCAGCCACACCATGCAGGACCAGTGAGTAATGGAGGAAAGGACCAGCGGTCCTTTAAGTCGGCAGTGTGTCTGTGGAAGGGAACAGCTGAGACATTTTTCGGGTTGGTATTCGGGGGCGGAGCTGCGACTTTGGTCTGTATTCTTGCCGTGCGGCGTGGATGGCGGTGTGATAATCTCCGGCTCTGCTCGCCTCTGATCTTCCTGAACTATAAATAACATCTTCTAATCATCCCGATCACATCCAATATCGCCTAAAGGGCTAATAAACGCACCCCCGGGAGTGGAGCATGCTGGGTAAGGTACACCACCCGCGCGGCACGTGAGGCGCCCAGCAGAACTCACAGAGACCCCATGACTGCTGCTGGAAGATTGCTGCCAGTAGTAGATCAGTATTAGAAGTGACCTGTTGCTGGAGGATTGCTGCCAGTAGTAGATCAGTATTAGAAGTGACCTGTTGCTGGAGGATTGCTGCCAGTAGTAGATCAGTATTAGAAGTGACCTGTTGCTTCACAGCTCTATGGGGGTCTGAATCTGATCTCCACTGACCACATCCCAACCCCCCCATGAAAAATAAATATACGTTGTGCACATAAAATCTCCTAAAAATAAATACAAATACTCCCCCCGATCCCCGCCTCCCAACAATGACGTCAGGTGACGTCTGGAGGACATTTGAGTTCATTGCAGAAGCATCAAAAGCTCACGTATGTGAATGTCATTCAAATGTTTAGTGATCGGAAACCTGTGAAAAAGTTGCTGAATTTGCGTCCTTGTCGACCCGACCCGATCCAACACGACCCCATCCAACACGACCCCATCCAACACGACCCCATCCCACACGACCCCATCCAAGTGACCTGTTGCTGGAGGATTGCTGCCAGTAGTAGATCAGTATTAGAAGTGACCTGTTGCTGGAGGATTGCTGCCAGTAGTAGATCAGTATTAGAAGTGACCTGTTGCTTCACAGCTCTATGGGGGTCTGAATCTGATCTCCACTGACCACATCCCAACCCCCCCATGAAAAATAAATATACGTTGTGCACATAAAATCTCCTAAAAATAAATACAAATACTCCCCCCGATCCCCGCCTCCCAACAATGACGTCAGGTGACGTCTGGAGGACATTTGAGTTCATTGCAGAAGCATCAAAAGCTCACGTATGTGAATGTCATTCAAATGTTTAGTGATCGGAAACCTGTGAAAAAGTTGCTGAATTTGCGTCCTTGTCGACCCGACCCGATCCAACACGACCCCATCCAACACGACCCCATCCCAACACGACCCCATCCCAACACGACCCCATCCCAACACGACCCCATCC
>NW_017309629.1:51323-53248 GCF_000935625.1 Nanorana parkeri
GACCCCATCCAACACGACCCCATCCAACACGACCCCATCCAACACGACCCCATCCAACACGACCCCATCCAACCTGACCTCATCCAACATGACCCCATCCAACACGACCCCATCCAATCTTATCTGAATGTTCTTCACTATTTATATTCAATAAAAACACAGAAATAAAAAAACTAAAGCCGGATGTATAACATATTCGGGTAAACGAAAAAAACTAAAAGAGGTCAGAGGTCAGGGGGAGGGGTTATGAACAGTGAAATGTTGAACATCCGTAACAGCGCGGCGAGGAGGAGAGAGGAGAAGAATGGAGGAGAACGATGGGGTTACCCCACAACCTGAGATCCACAGAATAGGAAGCTGACCAGTGAAATACATTCCAAGCATTTACAGCAGGAAGAGGAGGATGAGGATGGACCTGACCAGGAAGAGGTGGATGAGGATGGACCTGACCAGGAAGAGGTGGATGAGGATGGACCTGACCAGGAAGAGGTGGATGAGGATGGACCTGACCAGGAAGAGAAGGATGAGGATGGACCTGACCAGGAAGAGGAGGATGAGGATGGACCTGACCAGGAAGAGGAGGATGAGGATGGACCTGACCAGGAAGAGGAGGATGAGGATGGACCTGACGGCAGAACACAGATTCCGATCCCAACAAGTGGATTCCACAACAGAAAAAGGATTACTTGCCACAAAAATGTTCTCCACCAGACCCCCCCTCACATGGACTTCACAGAGCAATGCTGACATTTTGGGGGGGGGGGGGGGGGGGGGCTTTCACCCCGCGAATCTCTGTGAATGTTCGTTCTGTGCTAATAGAGGCAACAACAAATGTTCTCAGTATAATCTGATTTCAGGTCGAATGTAATATAATACATTCTTATGACCACTAGATGGAGCTGAGGAGCATAGGGAGGAAGTATTGTTCTGATACCCCCCGGCTCTATCTAGTGGTCATAAGAAGGTATTTTCCGAATGTTACATTCGACCTGAAAAGGAAATGTACTGAGAAACTTTGTTTCCATTCACACAGAACGAATGTTCACAGAGATTCACACAACAGAGATTCACACAGAGGGTCAACTCAGAGATGATATACATGGACCCCCTTCATCTCTCAGGACACACGCAGTGGTGGAGGAGCTGCACCCCTCCGGACTTTACATGAGATACATTCTATCACCAAATGTAATGAACACAAAAGATGAATCTGCCACCACAAGGACGACCTTCCACTACAACCTACGTAGACCATCCAAAGACCTAACCCAAAAAAAAATCTCCCCACACTCGGGGCCTGGACGCACACACTGGATGGTTGGCAAACACTGGACTGGGGTCACATGACCTGAAAGGCCTCCACACCGCACCATGGGCGGCGCGTCGCTTACCTTGTGCGTTTGGAGGACGTCTGGCTCCGGGCTGCTGGTGTTGAGAATGGTGCCATTGGACGGCATCATCGGAAGTGTTTTTCCCGGAATGACGTCCCAGGGAGGAGGAAGAAGAGCTGACGCTCCAGGAAGTGCCGAGGGGGGGAGGAGGGGGATCACTTGCCCGGACGTAGAGGAAGAAAACCCAGAAGTTGTGCAAATTGTCTTATGTCTCTTCCAGAAAGAAGCACCGACAGCGGGAAGTTTCCTCCTCCCGGCTTCTCTTCTAGAAGTTTCCTCCTCCCGGCTTCTCTTCTAGAAGTTTCCTCCTAAAACAGGAAGAAGAAAGAAATCCATCAACACCGGCATGACACTTCTTCCCAGAATGATCGGTATACCCCGCAGGGGACAGGCAGCCATATCCAGGGTGTGACTGACAGAGCCAGCCAATAAGGGATGAGTCACCCCCCCCATGTGACCGTACAGCTTGAGCTACAGAGCCTGTAAACACAATGCTTTCTTTACTACTGAATATAAATAGATTTTTATCAAACT
>NW_017309630.1:0-15445 GCF_000935625.1 Nanorana parkeri
CCGCCATGTGCGCGTGTTTGCTAGAATTACGAAGAAATCGTACAGGATTGGCGTGGTCGTCTTTCTAGGATCAAAAAACGTGTGAACTTGCTCATGCACATGCGCAGTTGCCTGGAGCACATCCGAACACGGCACTGGTGTGTAAGTACCTTATTTTGGAATACTGTCTTTTACCAGTTTGTAAGTGTTATGTAGAATGTTTGTATGCACAGAATCATAGCAATAACATATGTAACATATGTATGATTTGCACATGTATGGCAGTAGTAGAAATATGATTCTAGCACTTGCAATTTTTTATTATAGTGGCGTGCAGCCGATGGCGCATATTACACGACATGCGCGTAAGTAAATACATAAAAACGCGCCATGCCTGCGTGAAACCGCGCCATGATGTGCGTGTTCGCTTGGTAAATGCATTTTTGCGGATTAAACCGTGCGCGCAGCCTGCGCGTGTGCGTGTTGGGCTTAGTAAATCAGCCCCTATGGCTTAATTGGTTAAGCTATATCATACACTGGCTTATATATAAAATTCGATTATGTGCTTGTCATTTTGTAGCACACTACTTGGCTTAACATTTTGACTGTGTAATATTGTTGCTGTGATCTATATTTTGCTGTAAAACTATGTGTACTACTGCTTCTGTGATTACTTAATGAAATACACCTGAATTTGTTTGTATAACTGTAGCCTACCTGGTTCTACCCCAATCTCTATGAATAAGCCCAAGATTGGGAGCAACATTTTAGAGGGGGGTGGACTTCATCAGTGTCACTGATGAGCTGTCAATAAACTGATTCAGCATGGTAAGGAGTGCAGCCAGATTGTTCCTTTACTATATACCTGTTTGGTTGGAGAAAGGACACACTCCAGCCAGCAAGCACCCATCTGTCTTTCCACTGCTAAAGCCATGGAGGAGAAGTGCTTTATTTCTATGCTGTGGCATTCACTTTCTTGGTTACATATAGGTTTTTACTGCTATACAGTTAGATGGTACCTATTTCTCCTTAATTCATGTACATGAATATCCAATCTCTTACCCAGAGTTGGGTATGGTAATCCATTGAACAGCTTACTTCACCCCAGTGCACTTTTATACTTGCAGTATATTTTCAAATTGTCCAGATAAATATATTTCATATACTGTACATAACTGCAAGTGGTATAGTAAATTCAATGTATTTATTTGGACCATTTGAAAATACATTTCATTTCATATACATGATCACAGCTGATATATGGGTGTTGATGGGTGTTGGTTTACTGTCATTCTCCAGGAGAATTTCTCCTGGATCAGTGGGCCCCTGCAATGCTGGCAGTGCTGCCTCTGTGGCATCCTCTGTGCTGTGGAGGTGGTACTGTGCTCCCTGTCCTAAAAAACACTAACAAAAAGCATAGATACTTGAGCTTTTATAATGTGTTTTTTTAACATATATATTAATGTGTGTGTGTGTGTGTGTGTGTGTGTGTGTGTGTGTAAATATACAACTGTGTCTATGTAAATCACTTAAAGTAGCACCTGTAAATTTGGTGCTTGGATTTTAATTAATATTTGCTGGTCCAAATATCAATATTTGCATTGATACAAATATATAAGAGAGTTGATGTTTACTTTTTGTTCCTCAAAAAAGGGGACCATTATGCTATTTAGAAAACATTTATCAGTGGAAATGATAGAAACTATGATAGATAGAGAAGGAAAGTATATTGTAGTTTCCTTTCTAAAATAGATCCAAAACAAATGGTCATTTGTAACCTGTGCACCTAATAACCAAAAAGCTAGATTTTTTTAGCTCTTTCATAAGGAAACTGTGAAATGGATAGAGGAAAAGTTAATATTTCTAGATTTTAATAAAGCTCAAGACATGGAAGTGTTTTTTTTTTCTTTTAGGATATTCAGTCAGCGGAAAGAAAGAGTGGCCTGAAGATGGAGATGGCTTTGATCTTCAACTTCAGAATACAGTTTGACCTTTATAATATATAGCAAATTTAACTTAAAAATTGGAAGGAAGTTCACTTGTCCCTCTAGAGGTTTTTTAGGAGCAGGACTTAAAACTGAGATTCACAATATTGTATGGAGAACATTTAGTTATTATACATGAAGAGATTTTGAGAGATAATATTTCACATAAGTGGCGATCTACAGTATAGTAATGTGGCATAGAGTTAGAGATAAACATATAATTATATGTTTATCTCTAACTCTATACATGCTGTTGAACTCTATACATAACTAAAAGACCAGGGAAAATTATCATGAATATGTAAAAGTGATGGAGGAAATTGTGGCACATTTCAACAGCATGGATGGTAAAATACAGATTTTTTAAACAAGCAACATTGTTGAGGTATGGTAACAGAGCTGGGAGGTTACTGTCCAGGTTGATCAAGGCAAAAAATGCAAAAAGGGTGGTGTAGTTAATTGTAGTCAGGATATGATAAAAACAGTATTTGAATACTATAAAAATGTGTACAGTGAATTATCTTTTTATTGGACAGTATTTTCTATTTGCCATTTGCCCCAATTTAACTCAAAATGATGTTTTAAAATTTGCAAATTAAGTTTTTCAATTCCTAAATAATGAGGCTGAGGATACTATGAAGGAGCTCCCATTGATGAAAGCACCAGACTCAGACAAGTATACCATTAAAGTATTGCTTACACTGTATGTTGACTGATATGTATAATGCAAATTTTGTTAGAGACAATCAATTTCCTTTTTTTTGGCAGCTAATATTGTTTTGATATTGAAGTGTGGAAAGGACTCTAAGAAGCTGGCATATTACCAGCCTATCTCACTTTAAAAATAAGGAAGACAGCTTTAGGGTAGAGCTTGGCAACGTTATCCACAGAAGTCTTAGGGAACACTCGATCGTCGGTGAGCGGTGAGAGGGCTGGCTGTTTGGTTACATCAGGAGCTGTCTTTCTTATTTTTTCCAGTTGTGTGGATGGTGGATCACTGTTAGGATTGGGTCAGAAAATAGGATTTTATATATGAGTAGCTTTTTGTTTATGAATAAATGGTTCTAAAACAGGACTACACTATGAGGGGAATTTATCAAAACTGGAGCAGAAGAATCTGGAGCAGTTGCCTATGGCAAGCAATCAGCTTCTCTCTTTAATTTTTAAATCTTAACTGAACAGACTGAAGAGAGCAGCTGATTGGTTGCCATAGGCAACTGCTCCAGATTCTTCTGCTCTAGTTTTGATAAATTCCCCCATATGTGTCTGCATCTACTTTTCTGAGCGTGTTATTATCAGAGCAGCCAAGAGATATCTTGCTACTGGTGACATGGATCATTGTCCACAAAGTGTGTGGGAAGGCACGGGTGACTGTACTAAAATACTTTGGTTATGGTCCTTATTAAAAGGCGAGCAGAACTAAGTGTGGATATGGGAGCACGGTTTTGCACAGAAAGTTTGTTCATCCATCACCGGGATGTGTGGAGTGAAGCACTATCTAACTTTTAGGTTAAAAACAGTGGTTTTGGTTGTACAACTTTTGCAAAATATGTGAAAGACAAACTCTCCTCAAGACCCAGTTGTGTACTGTGGTCCTAACTCTAATCTAGTTAGTAATAAAATATCCATAATTTTCTTAAAAATGTAGAAGAAAGAAAGAAATGTATATAATTCCTCACACACATGTTACTCTAGATGATTTATTGTCTTTGTATAACTTCCGATATTAGTAGGCCATAAAGACATTGTTAATGCTTCTTTTTATGAAGGTAGGAGGCAAGGAGGGGGAGGCATATGTAATTGCATTAATCAGTTATTACAGAGAAATAAGGTGGGTGTTTCAAAATAGTTGATATCTAAAGTTCTTTTTCCTATTTCTAATAATTATGTTTTATGTGTTTTTTATGTTTTCTGAGAGTACGTACCAGGTAAACATAGTTGTCCAATGATCCTTCCTTAACAACTAATTGCCTCACGTATCTTCATCAAATATGAACACACTAAAACTGGAATTGCATTGTGTGGGTGAGAGATGTAAAACTGTCACAACTGTGACTAATGGTTTACTAAATAAAATTAAGTAAATAATAAAATGTCAGTCAAATACTAGATTTTCCAATTCTATTATACAATATTTTTATGTTTTAAAATCTAAATATTTAGAATATTGTTATTAGTGATGAGCAATGTTCAGGGGACATTGTAAAGTCCAAAAATTGCAAAATTTGATCTAAACCTCACTGAAGTCATTAGTGGTAAATCCTGTAAAGGAACTGCCCATTTTTAAGTCAAGGAATGATCAAACAAAGGGCATGGGGAGCTGGGCATCACATATTTAGAATGTGTAATAGATTTGTTTTTCTTTTACATTATTTGGTGAATTAAAGACAGTAGCATGCCAATCTTAAACATTACCATATAAAATATAGCTTTTCAGGTAGTTTTGACTGCAACACCTGATTTTTTACATACAAGTAATAGGCCTAAATTGACCAGGGGAAATAGCAACCACAAAAATCTAAAAGCTATAGGTAAGCTTACTATTTCAAAAAGCAAAGCTTAATCCCTCTACATTATACCAATTGGCCAATGGCACAACAGTTTAATAGCATAGTTTGTAAGCATTTTTTACATTACCACATTGCATTGTCCTAAAATGTCAATAAAATGTTAAAACACTGTGCACACAAATACATCAAAACTACAATTCCATGATCCCTGAACATCCTCCCATTCCTGTAATCCCAATTATAGGACAGTATGTTTAGGGAGGATTTAAAGGGGATAATACAAGAGTGGTCCCAAAATTACACACTCTGAAGATGCAGTCCAAATAATCCATTTGCCGTATTTCCTAAGGGTGGCTGGTAGAAATGTAAGCTGGCAAAAAAATTGGCTTGTTTCATTTCAGATTTTTATTTTTTGGGGATTTGAGTCCGAAAAATCTATTCGTTTTGAGATTTGGACGTTTTGAAATTTTCATTAATTTCTGATGATTTAAATGTTTCTTACGAACAAATTTTATTTGCAGCAAAGTGACATTTATATGTCAAATAATTCATCCCCACACAGCTACCTCCTCATGTATCATTTCCCCCTCCTCTTTTAGATTGTAAGCCCTCAGGGGCAGGGCCCTCCTTACCATCTTGTCTTGAATACATGTTTTTTTCCTTTATTTTCTCTATTTAATTTTTTTTTTTTAGTTTCACGTTTAAACTTCCCGCCGGCTTCGCCCCCCTGCGACACGGCCGCTCACAAGGGACGGAACCCGGAAGTCGGCAGTCGGCGAAGACACAGCGGGGATCGCGGACAAGGTAAGACCTGTACGCTGTATTCCCGAGTGGGGCTCGGGGTTACCGCTTTGTTAACCCTGATCCACACTCGGGAATACCAATGGAACCGCGCGGCAAAATGCCCCAAAGAAGCTCCTGTACTTCTTTTGGCGTAGGGAGTTTTGAAGCGCGTTCCTACGCACTGTAAAATGCCCAGGTGGGAACCACGCCCATAGGCAATCATTGGTTTTCACATGTTGAGCGTTTCACAGCATGTAGAAACGCGCTGTAAAACGCCCAGGTGTGAACCAGGCCTACGGTCAATCATTTGAAAAATATTTAATGACTTCCGATACCTTCAGCTTTACCACTGGACCTCTGCCTTGATAAAGAGGAGAGAACAAGGTCGCATACTTACCTGCTTTGAGCATATCTGCCTACACTCACCCGGGTTTGGTGTCGATCTTGTACTCCCAGCTCAACAGGTTGCTCAGTCGCACCACACACTCTTATGTTGAGGGCTGGGAGAGAGATCTGCAGCAGATGTGGTCCCCGGAGACGTGGCGGCGCATATGGAAGAGTATCGCTAGTTGTACCCGTAATGTTACAAACGCTGAAGTGGCGTATAAAGTACTTATGAAATGGTATATGGTCCCAGCTAGACTTGCCCGCATGTACCCTACATACTCAGGAGATTGTTATCAGGGTTGTCGGGAGCCTGGCCATATGCTACATATTTGGTGGCAATGCCCTATGGCTACCCGATTCTGGATCAAAATATATAGACTGCTCGCTACCTTGTTTCACACGCGTATCCCAAGAAACCTCCAACATGCTCTTTTCCACTTGCCCATCCCGGGCTTGCACGGCTCACAACGTGCGCTTTCACATTTTATTTTCCTAGCAGCTAAGCTCACCTTGGCAGGCAACTGGAAAAAGCAACAAATAACATATATGGAGTTCAGTTGAAGAAATAGGTCACCAGCACTCAAAAAGTTTAAAAATTAAAGATGTCTTCCTTCCCCCCCTGTCCTTCCCCATTATACCCTACACTGCTCCCCCTCTTTCCTACCCTGTTGACCTCCCTTTCCTGGCAATCCATGCCGTCTTCTCCCGAGCCCTTTGTTAGGCTGTACAGCCCAGTATGCCTTGACTCAATTAATACACGTATTTTAAGGGTGTGGGGGAATAAGAGTACAATTATACCATTTGAAAAATATCTTTATTTGCCATAAGTTGTATAATTGTGATTCTCCTCTGTATGACTGTATTCATGGAAATGTCAGTTTGTTTTATACTGTTATGCCTCTGAAAAATTTTAATAAAAATATTTAATGAGCATGACAGCCAGGGAACTAGCATATTCAGAAGTAAAGGAACGTTTTCATTAATAGGAAGAGATGACTATTTCATTCTAAACAAATGCAGTTTTTTTTTTCTGTGAATTTGATACTCTCAGGCTTGATTCATGGCTGGATTGGATATTTAGGCATTTACTCATCTAAGCTGCCCTCATGTTAAATTCAAATATGCATTTGAACTTTTGGCTTAGTTATTTTTGGGGAAAAAATCAAAACTTAAATTATTTATGACTTACTGTTGCACTCAGCTCATGGTATCATGGATATTATTAACTGACATTATTGCTATGGTACACTGTCAGTTTTTGAGCTTTTGCCTTTACATGCTAATGTACAATTATTTGGAAACAGTGTTACAGTACTAGAAAGCTACGTCTGTGTTTGAATGCGCTGAAATGATTTATTCTTAAATATTTGAATCAATTGTATAAGCAATCACCAAGGGCTGCAATGAGATGAATAGTGAAAAAGGTTCCCTGTGTGGAGAACAGAAATGTAAAGTGTTTCTTGTTAGGTTCTCTTGCTAAACCATAATCCACCGCTGTGACTAATTGATTAGTTTACTAGCCTGGGAAAGTTTAAGCCATAATTCTGGTTTGAAAAAATATCATAATTTACTTTCGTTGAAGCAGGTATATATGACAATTTTGAAATGAGTGCTAAATTGTTTCAAGGCATCTGTGCAACCCTTTCACTGCCAGAGCCGTTTTTGTGTTTTTTGCACACATCCACATTTTAGGCCTGAGAATTACTTAAACTCACCCCTTAGAATTACATATTTCATAAAAGCAAAGACCCTGTAGAGTGAAATGGTGGCATGTGCAAATTTTTATGTTACATGATATTAGCGCAACTATTAATCAAACCCAAATTTTAAGTAAAGAATGCTTAAGGTGATTTTAGTGCACAAACACACAATATAGTACCCATTTTTTGTAAAATATAAAGAAGGAGGTTGTGCCAAGTAAATAGTTACCCAACATTATGGATGTACCAATACCAGTATCGGTATCGGTGCTGATACTGGGCATTTTCACGAATACTCATACTCGTAAAAATCCCTGGATACTAAAGGCCAAGACTGGCCCTTTACATTTTTAAATAGGTTTGGCTTTCCTAAGGTCCCATGCTTGCTGGGGATCTCAATGTAGCCTACTGAGGACCTCGCGGTGCTTATCTGTTTACAGTGCCAGTCCAGTGCCTCCTACTTCCTACCACCCACACAAACAGCCATGGGGAAACCTTGCACAGCCATGGTGAGACCGCACCTGCCTGCAAAGCCCTGCTGAGACATGCAAGCAGTCCGGGTGACACCGCACACGTGCACACAGCCATGAGACCCACCCGCACAGCCCTGATGGCACACACATGCAGCCTGGTGAAACTGCACAGCCATAGTGACACCCACACACAGCCCTGGTAAGACCACACAGCCCTGGTCACATTGCACAGCCATGGTGAGACCCCCACACAGCCCTGGTGACCTCGCACAGCCATGGTGAGACACACGCGCAGTCCTGGTGATACTGCACAGCCATAGTGATACCACACAGCCATGATGAGCACCATGATGAGATGTTGGATCGGCTGAGTTGAACTCCTTCTGCATTTCGGGTCGGCCGAACATGCTGAGCATGTTCGGCCGACCCGAAGCCACCTGATGTACAGCTGATTTCGGCCGATCTACAGCTGGAATCAGCCGTACCGGCCTGAAGTTAATAGCCGAAAAGCGTTTGGCTCACTTCGCTTTGGGTTGGTTAGTCACTCGGCTGCCTACGGCAGCTTAGTGAATAGACCCCTTAGTGAACATTCAGTTTGCAAAGTAAACAGTCTCTACTCCATTAGTAAATCATCCAAGTGAGTCCACATTATGCAAAACAATGTGGAATATATGTCGATTTAATAATAACCATAATAGAATATAATGCCACTGTACACACCTTAATTTTATTATCATGTGAATCATCACTGGCTTTTTTAATAGGTAAAGCTTCAACTTCCCAGTTGATTTCTGGGAATGTATAAGCTATTATGAAGTTGTTCTGTGACACATCCCACAGTAAATTAGAAACCAGCAGCTGTAAATGCAATTAACACACTGTCTACATCTAAATATTGCCTCTCCAGAGAGAAAAGAAACATTTAAATTGGGGACAAAGTTGAGCATGCTACATAAAGTGAAGAGTAATCATCTGCTTAGGATCTAAATCACTGTTTATCTTATCGGTGGCTTTAATTAACACATTGATACTTTTCCTGATTGATTTAATGAGGTGACAATTGGAGGCATGAACTGAAATAAAAATAAATGTAATAAATTGAGGCTGAGAAACACAATCAGCATCATCTATTTTTTCCACAGGAGAAGGCAAACAGATCTGCTTAGTTTCTTATAAATTAGTCAGTTAATGATCTATTAGCTTTGACACCATACATTACAGCTAGTTTATCCATGCATTGGATGAAATGTAAGCATTTACTTGGTCACTGTGATATATTTGGATATGGTCAGATACATCACTCTGCAGATGATTAGTTGTTTGTCCTTTGACAAGCTCTTCCATCTCACTAAATGAAAGCTTGCTGATTGCTCTCACTTCTCATCCATTGCTCTCCATCGGTGTTATGTTATATGGCTATTGCTGACAGTGCAAATTGGCAGAGACAGTTCTCACTGAACATTTTTATTTTTTCCATCACTGCATAACCATGACCAACATTTTCACAGCAGGTGGTAAGAAGTATTTTAAAGATGCTTTATGTAGATTGCATAGCTATTTAACACTTTTTTTTACTGCCTAGAATAATACTGCAGGAAATCTCAGCTATGGTAGTAGGCTTATGCTTTAAATGCTTACCTTTTTATGGGTTTTCTTAAAAAAAATAGGCTTTGTAACACTTTAAGCATTTATTAAATATGTCATGAACATTAGGGGCAGCAATATAGTTTGTTTCATGTAGGTGTGCATATTTTAGCTTTTAACATGCTTATAAAAAATGTATAAAAAGCATAAGAGTGATTTATTAAGAGCATGTGCCAGGGCAACAATACAGGAGAATAACTGGGAGACAGGGAAAAAGGTTTTCAAGCTATACCAGGAAGAACCTATACAAAGACCTTCATGGCAGGGTTACCAGGCAATATGTTAATGAACACTGCAGTTTTTAACATACTGAAAATTACTTTTGAAATGACATGTTCGTGTTAAAACTTTAGTGATTAAATTTACATATTCTTAATATACTCATACATATACCTTAGAGGCTGAGCAATTTCTATAATTCAGTTATAAGCCTACAGAGGAGGTTACTAAGCTTCTCTCTGACACCCACCTCACCACTTGCCCCCTGGACCCTGTTCCCTCAAAACTACTTCGGTCACCCTCTTGCTCTAGCCTAGACTCTCTTACCCACATTTTCAATCTTTCCCTCTCTAATGGAATCTTTCCTACCCCACTCAAACATGCACTAGTCACCCCAATACCCCAAAAAACCTTCACTGGACCCTACCAACCTCAATAATTTCAGACCTATCTCCTTACTCCCATTCACCTCTAAACTACTAGAATGCCTTATCTACAACCGCCTGAGTTGCCACCTTGCTAATAACAACCTTTTGGACCCCTTTCAGTCTGGCTTTCGCCCCAAACACTCCACTGGAACTGCCCTCCTAAAACTCACCAATGACCTAATAACCGCTAAAAACAACGGCCACTATTCCTTACTCTTGCTATTAGACCTCTCTGCTGCTTTTGACACTGTTGAACACCCGCTGCTCCTCAAAAAACTCCACTCGCTTGGCCTACAAGACTCTGCTCTCTCATGGTTCTCATCCTACTTATCTATGCGCTCCTTCAGTGTCACCTACAATTCTAACTCCCCCCCTCCTCTTCATCTTTCTGTAGGGGTCCCCCAAGGCTCTGTCCTTGGACCCCTCCTCTTCTCCATCTACACCTCCTCCATTGGTCAACTAATAACCTTACATGGCTTCCAATACCATATCTATGCTGATGACACTCAAATTTATCTTTCCACTCCACAACTCTCCCCCTCAGTGTCCTTGCGTGTCACTAATCTACTAAATGACATATCAGTCTGGATGTCACAACATTTCTTAAAACTCAACCTTTCAAAAACTGAGCTCATGATATTTCCTCCACCCCGTGCACCTTCCCCCAACATTTCAGTTGTGATTGATAACACAACTATCCAACCCTCCCCTCATGCCAAGGTCCTAGGTGTCATCCTTGACTCGGACCTCACCTTTCTTCCCCACATCCAATCGCTATCCAAATCCTGCCGCCTTCACCTTCGTAACATCTCAAAAATACGCCCCTTCCTCACCAATGACACCGCAAAACTACTCATACACTCCCTTGTTATCTCTCGTCTTGACTATTGTAACTCCCTCCTC
Source organism: Nanorana parkeri (assembly GCF_000935625.1). Lineage (NCBI taxonomy): Eukaryota > Metazoa > Chordata > Amphibia > Anura > Dicroglossidae > Nanorana > Nanorana parkeri. The sequence continues at coordinate 11,012 of NW_017309630.1, forward strand.
ATTGGCCTTCCACTACACAGGATATTCCCCCTTCAGTCTATCATGAATGCAGCTGCCAGACTCATTCACCTTACCAACCGCTCAGTATCTGCATCCCCCCTCTGCCAATCCCTACACTGGCTTCCACTCGCCCAGAGGATAAAATTCAAAATATTAACAGTCACCTATAAAGCCATCCACAACTCCGCCCCCGGATATATCTCAGACCTTGTCTCCAAGTATCACCCTAACCGTCCCCTCCGCTCATCCATTGACCTCCTGCTATCCAGCTCCCTTGTCCACTCCTCCCATACTCGCCTCCAGGACTTCTCTAGAGTCTCTCCCATCCTCGGGAACTCTTTACCCCAACCTGTCTGTCTATCTCCCACCTTGACTGCCTTTAGGCGTTCCCTAAAGACTCATCTCTTCAGGGAAGCCTATCCCACCTCGACCTAGCCACTGAACCGTCACATTCTCAAATAATTAATTCCCACAGCTACCTCCTCATGTATCATTTCCCCTCCTCTTTCAGATTGTAAGCCCTCAGGGGCAGGGCCCTCCTTACCATCTTGTCTTGAATTGTATTGTAACTGTAATGTCTTCCTTATATTGTAAAGCGCTGCACAAACTGTTTGCACTATATAAATACTATGTAATAATAATATTCATTTTTCAATAGCCTAGTAATTTAGTATTATGTATTATACCAAAGTGGTGTATTTTTGGGGGGCACACAAGGCTTTCATTTGGTGATATTCCTTATATCATTTTTTGCAACAACCCCCACAAATATTTTAACAACATGAAAGTCAAAGAATTTTAATGATAAATAGGGATGAGGTTTGTGTTAACGGCTACCATTAACGGCTGCCAAATTTGCACTCCCAGTAAATTAATGTGGCAATTTGCCAGACCAAACTCCTTTTAAATATAAGACACTGCCTGAGCTCTTGACTGTGGTCAGAAGGGTTACATTTGCCAATAATGGGGCTGTGTTATGTGCCAGCCCCCTTTGATATATAAGGGTGGGTTCCCAGCAGCCATTTGTCCGTGTGCATTTAGATGGTTTAGGAAGAGCTGTGCTCATTTCCATACAGTGCTATACTGTGAAATACATTACTCTGGTTTGCAGTGTGGTGGGCTGCATATTCTTGTGCAATTCCTCCCCTCCCATGAGACCCAGCAGCACTTTTTAGGAATTACATTTTTGGTGTGTGTCAACAACAACTGTATTTGCTGTTTAGCTGCTGGACCTCCACATGCATAGTGTAGTAGTTCTGTTTTTAAAAAAACAAAATAAAATGAATGCACTCAGAAGTAGAAGCCTTGCTCAAGAAGTGTATGAGGGGAGCCTTGTAACTAGCAACCACCTGCAAAACTACCAAGCTGGCGTACCTGTGTGAATGGGACCAGAGGTCCACTCTTAATGGAGCTAGCTGCCCGGTGAATGGAATGCATTCTGAAGCTGAAGTGCAAGTGTCTCTAACCTGGTTTTTCATATACTCTCTCCACACAGGCAGAGCTATCTTCTCTGTATGTGTATGCAAAGTGCTATTGCAATAACCTGTTTTAGGGAAGCATATCCCCCTTCCTCAGCCTGACAACAATATGACAGAGTGAATATTTTAAGGTCTCTCAAACCGTTTAGTCTGATGTTAGAGCTTGTCAGTTTTTTATGCAAAAATATTACATGAAAAACCAATAAATGAATGGAAAGTTGTGCTATTGGTATCAATAAAATGATACATTTATAATGATTGGTGTGGTACCATTCTCATTGCTATATAACATTTTGCAGAAAAGTTAGGGAGCATAATCTCACATCCCCCTCGTAATCTTGAATCATTTTGATGCAATTTTGACCTGCAGCTGTATCTTGGAAACTGGAGTCAATTAATACTCAGGACCTAATTTTCCTTTATTAGTGACCCTATTCTGGTAAAACCTAGCTACTTTCATTTACGAGGTTTTCTCCGTGTAGACCAGTGTAATCTTGGCAGCAATCATGTACTGTACTTCCACATTTTATATTACTAACTTTTAAAAGAGCAATCAGAAGCAAACTAATAATAAGAATGAGGGACTTCATGAATCTCTAGTTACAAAATATAACGCTATATGTACAAAAGCAATAGTTATTTATACATGAATTATTTATTACAACAAACATATAATGGCAAGAGTTTATAAATAAAGAAGATACACAAAACGACTATACTTCAGGTCAAACTAACAAACATTCAGAACAATCTGTACGAACATTGGAGAAAGAAATAACAAAGAAAACAACCCCAAAAAACATACATATAAATTCATATTTACTCCAAGCTCCTCATTGTGACCACCTGATGCTAAAGTATCCAGACTAAAAATGCAGAATGTCTCTTGATAGCACAGTATCTTGAATATTTCATTCTCTGGTAGGGACAAAGGTATAGCTTGAATAACAAAATCTTTGAGATTCATAATGTTACCATCATGGCACTCTTTGGCACCCTTTGAATATAAATACATAGAAAATAAAAATGATTTATTAGGTACATACAAAAACTTGACATTTATTGAAGTGGGTAAAATCTTGACAAATATTGCTGCCTCTTGTATATAAGATATAATTGCTCCCCATAACATAATTTATGAAACGGAGACATCGTATAAATAGTGAGATCTAGGGACACTATGAGCATCACTTTTCTTTACAATAAGGGGGTTATTCACTAAGCTGCTGAAGGCAGCCGAATAAATAACCAAGCCAAAGTGAAGTGCATCAAAGCCTTGTAGGGCCGTTCTTAGCCATTCATCGGCTCTTTTTGGCTCGGCTGAACAACCTCAGCATGTTTGGCTGAACCGAGGGGTAGAGCCCATTCGACTCGGCTCAGCATTCGGCTCGGTAATTCTGTTCACTACGTCAGAGGTAGCAAACAGTATGAAAAATGTTATGTAAGAAAAAAAAAACGAAAACTGTGTGGGGTCCTGTCCCCAAATCATACCAGACCCTATTGGTCTGGTAGGAATGTAAGGGGGCACCCCCAATGTAAAAAAAACGTGGGTTCCCCTACAAATTTATACCAGGCCCTTTAGGTCTGGTAGGAATTTTAAGGGGGACCCCAACAACCAAAGAATGGAAAAAATGTGGCCCTTGTGCTCATCGGCACAGGGACAAGGCACCCTCCCAATGTTGAGGACTCTGGCCTGGTATGGTGCAGGGAGGGTGGGAGCTTGCTTGCTCCCTCTTTTCTGCTCTGCCAGGCCACTGCTTGGATTAAGGGTCTGGTATGGAATTTTAGGGGGGCCCCACTTTTTTCATTTTTTGGGGCATGGGGTCCCCCTTAAAATTCCTACCAAAATTGAAGGGTGTGGTGTGAACTTGTAGGGGAACCCCACACTTTTTTCTTTTTACAATCGGACACCCCCCTAACATAACTACCAGACTGAAAAATCTATCTTTTAACAACTTCAAGGGATTCAGTCAGCTTGGATGGACTGTTTCCCTTGCTTCGGCTGTTTGTTTGGCTCAGCTGCCTATGGCTCTATTCTTCAGCTGCTGTACGACAAGGGGCTAGCCGCGGAGAAATGTGTAAGGGGGCAGCGTGGTTTGCTTCTCCCCCCATGGCGTGAGATCAGTGGCGGACCTAAGGAACAAAGGGCCCTGGTGCAAGATTTTTTTTGCCCCCCCCCCCAAAAAAACACAAACACAGTGCTCTCCTCCTGCGGCGCTCGGCCGGCTGTCACTTTCTCTCCTCCCCGCAGCGCCCAGCGGGGAGGAAAGAAAGCATGGATGCGCCGCTGTATCAGCAAAAAAATTGCACTTTTGGCATTTAGCCAAAAGTGCCATTTCCAGCCGATATCTTTTGGCAGCCGATATATCGTTGCAACCCTAATATTTACAGCAATGCAGAATGGCACAGGCTGTAGAGGACTACACATCCCAACAATACTTTATATAACAATAGCATTTCTGTATAAAGTACTGCTGAGATTTGTAGTCCTGTATAGAGGGTGCCATTCTGCATTGCTGCAACAGTACTTTATACAACATTAGGCTACAAATAATAATTATTTTAATGAATTATTTACCCTTACCTCTTCTGACTGATCTTCTGTCTTCACCTGTTTCCTATGTGATTGCTGTTTGCTGGGTCCTCACTGCCGTCCGAGGTCCCATGATGTGCCTGCAGGGCTGTCTTCGGTGCCTCCTTGTTCCGCGGCTCCCTGCTCACAGCGGCCGGCGGGCCCCATACTATCTCAGCCGGCGGACAGGCCCCCCCATTTCAGTGCGTCGCGCCCACCCCATTTTGGATTGTCAGATGTTAAGATCAGTATCCGGCGTCTGGCGGGCCCCCCATCTCCTTGCCGGGAGTGTCGGATGACACTCCCGGCGCAGAGACTGGGGGCCCGCTGGCTGCTGGATACTGATCCGGTGCTATCCGGCGGCCGGCAAGTCCCACCATCTAT